>NW_005054430.1:856957-859684 GCF_000277835.1 Geospiza fortis | reverse complement strand
TTGAATTTCAATATTTTAGTGCACAGGAACAGCTGAACTCCCAGACAAGCAAGACACTGGGATTCCCAATCTGCACCTCCTCTGATTCCAAAGGATTTCACACAAATCCAGTGCTGGGATGGAGAAATCCCAAAGCAGCTCAGCACCTCCAGGCACAACCCAAGCAGAGCTGAGGGCTCCTCCCTGCTCCAGGAATGACTCAAAAAGCAAAACCACTGGAAAGGGGAGGTGATGGAATCAAGTTCTCCGCACAAGAACAGAACCCAAATATCCTTAATCCTGACAGATTTTGATTTTATGGAACCCTTGGCATTATGCAGAGTTTCCCAAGCTGGAGGCTACGAAGAGGATTGCCTCGTGGGCTGCAAAATGAGGCAGATTACAAAAAACAAAAATCTGTAATTTCACTTAGTCTCTTGGTTTATATTTTTTTTTTTTGCATGTACCAAAAAAACCCAAAAAAACCCCAAACAAACAAACAAACAAAAAAAACCCAATAAAACACCCCAAAAACAAACAAACCAACCAATCAAAATTAACCACAAACAACAACAACAAGCCAAAAACCAAACCAAACCAAAACAAAAAAACCCACCAAAAACCCAAAAGACAAAAAGCAAAAAACAAATCAATTTCGCATTTTTGGACTGTGGCATGAGCTGGGGTCGAATTTACCAATTTAAGGGTGATTCAGGGGCTCTTTGCACATCCCGAAAGGGAAAATCCAGCTTGAATCTCGCCCCCAAAAAGCACAGACAGGAGAAAGCTCAGGGCAGCTGCACGTGCTGGCACCACAGGTGATTGATTCAATAAATTCAGCCTTGTGCTCACACATCAAAGCCCATGGAGATCACAGCTCTGTCGCTGATGTCTCCAAAGGATTATCTGGGAATTCCTCGTGCGTGGAGGCAGCTCCCAGGATCCAGCAGCTCGTGTTAACATGGAATTCATCAAACCTCAGTGACCACCCCAGAGCCCTGGAGATGTGGGAATGACAGAGCTGGGGAGATGGGAGAACAGGCAACGCCAGCCTTTGATCCTGCCAGGAGAAGCAGGAATTACAACAAGAGATCCGTGGGCTGGGAGCAAAACTGGGATGTTTTTAACCCACTGCATTCTCCTTCTGTTGTCTCTTCTCTCCCCAGGCCCCTCCTGGTGACAGGTCCAAGGGTGGGGCTGTTCCCAAAGGAAGATGATTCCAAGGAGGAGCCATGCTGTGAGGATGCACCACAATTTCTGGAAGTGGGGATGGATTTGGAAAATGCCAGAGGCTGCAGGGCACTTTCCCTTTCAGGCTGACCTTCTCCACTAGGAAAACTCGGCCACGCCGGTTTAAACCAGCACAGAAAAGGGATCACTCGGATTTGTGGTGAAGTTTCCATCCCTGCAGGTGTCCAAGGAAGGCCTGGAAGTGGCACTCAGTGCTGTGGAGTGGGGACAAGGTGGGGATGGGACACAGGTTGGATTTGATGGTCTTGCAGGGCTTTTCCAACCTCAGGGATTCTGTGATTTTCTGGGAATCTCATAGATGGGACACAGGCACTCCCAAAGCAATCCCAGAATCGTCTGGGTTCCAAGGAACCTTCAAAGCCCATCCAAGTGCCACCCCTGCCATGGCAGGGACACCTCCCACCATCCCAGGCTGCTCCAGCCCCAGTGCCCAGCCTGGCCTTGGGCATTGCAGGGATGCAGGGGCAGCCCCAGCTGCTCTGGCAATCCCAGCCCAGCCAGGAATTCCTCATTGCCAAGATGCCATCCATGCCTGCCCTCTGGCAGTGGGAGCCATTCCCTGGGTGCTGTCCCTGCAGGCCTTGCAGTAAAGATAAATCCTGAATCACACATCAAGGACACCTTTGCTTCCTTCAGATCCCAACTATTTTTATCACGATTTTCCCAAAGACCTGCCCATTAATCCAAAAACTGAACCAAAACAACCCAAAAATTATTCAGCTGCTCTTCAGGGTTTCCTACACTAAGCACTGAGTATTTCCACTCCCTGACCTGCTGGAAAGGAGTAAAAACAACTGAAGGAACTACTCAGCATTTTAGCAACCACCTGCTCCTAACTCAGGATTTCTGTTATCCCAAAGCCCCGTGTGACGGCAAAACCCCACTCCCAAAACCCAGAAAAAGAGCAGCGTGGAAAAGAAGTTGTCTTTTCCCACCAAAAAAACCCACATTTTAGGAGAAAAAGAAAATAAAAGACACCAAACTGGGAAGTGAAAAACCCACTGGGGCGGCTCATTATGGGAGATGTCTGATATCGGCGGTGCTGCCATTGTTCAATCTCCAGCCAGCACCATAACGAGCAATCCTGCTTGGAAAACGGGCTGGATGGGGCCATGGATCGTCCCTTCCCGTGTGGAATTTGTGCATCATTTCCTGACAGAGTGTTGAAGGTTGCATGCAAGATGTTTCCCATTACCATCTGTATGGCCGGTTACCTTGTCAAGTGAGCAGTTTGCCTTATCTCTCTGTTTGAGTGACCACATTCACACCTCCCTCGGGAGGGGACATTGCTGATAACAGACTATTGAATGTCACTGCATGGCTGATAAGAACTGTAACATCCCATTGTGAGATGCTCCGCCCAGAGGGAGGAGCCAAGCATTGCTACCCAGATATAACCTGAGATTCTGGAACACCAGTACGGCTTTCTCCACGGGATTCCCCAGAGGAACAGCAGCTGCCTCTTCCTCCACTGGATCTCCAGAGGAAGACTCCACC
>NW_005054430.1:853670-856676 GCF_000277835.1 Geospiza fortis | reverse complement strand
TTTGCCTGAGAGCCCCTTAATTTAAAATTATAGCAATTCGGAGGTGTGGGGAGGGTTTACATTCTCCATTTCAGGGGAGGCTCCTGCCTTCCTTAGCAGACTCCTGGCTTTCCAAACCAAGACACAGAGCCATCTCCCCTTCCCAGCAGCCAGAGCATCTCCGAGAGGCCTCCCAAGCAGTCACGGATGGCGGGGAAGCAGCGCTTTGTTTTATTGCCCGTTGTTTTCCCGTTTCTAACGACACTGCAGTGATTGTCCTGTGGATAAATCCACGCAGGGCATTCAGTGGGAAGGCCAGGGAGCCAAACCTGGCTGGGATGGAGCCATCCGCACAAAACATTCATCTATTAACCAAACAGCAGCGCTTCCAAACCCAGCGGGGTCACTGCGGAGCCCTGCTGGGAAACGGGAATTAACTCGGAGCGGAGATCGTTTGTCTCTGGGATGTTGTCATGTTTGTTGTCATGTTTGTTGTCATCTTTGTTGTCATATTCACGGGTGGATTCCAGGCTTTATTGGGAAGGCAGGCGGCACTCAAGGTCATGGATGGGAATGCAAAGGGAGCCAAAGAGAAATGAATCTCCCGCGGATGGAATGGCAGGAATTCATCTCCGATGTTGCTGCGGTTAATGGCAGCGAATTTCACTCAGTTTTACACAGAAGCAGCAAACTGCACTAGCTCAGTTACTACTGGGTTACTACTCAGTTACTAGCAGGACACTACTCAGTTACAGCTTTTTGTTTTATACCTGTGTAGAACAAACATTTCCTGTCTTACCCAGAAAAACACACGGCCTGATGGGGAACATGCATCGAGCATGGAAATGTTGGAGAAATGGGATAATCATCCCATCTGGAGTCTGTACAGCGCAGGAAACAGACAATTTGGGGCCATCACTGGGCAAAAAAGCAGGCAATTTTGGGGGAGGAAAGAGGAATTTTAAATATTCAGTGGTTGCTGCAACACAAGATCAATCTGTACGTACAGATTTTCCACTTCAGCAGTACGAAGGTGGCTGAGGGATGTGGCTACACCAACTTCCCAAAAGGAGTTTCCTGAACTCTCCCCAAGTGAAAAACCAATTAAATACTCTATAGAAAGTCTTTTTTTTTTTTGCTAAACTCTTTCACAAGTTCCTGTCCCTCAGCAGAATCGTGGTGGGTTCACCCTGTGTGAAAAGGGAGGATTTTTCACCCCGAGTCACACAAATCCCATCCTCACCTCCATGTCCCAGGAGCCATTCCCTCACCAACAGGAATTCAGAGCTGAGGATTTAGAGAGAATTCAGAGGAATTCAAAGAGGGTTTTCTGAGATACTACTCAGTTACAGCTTTTTGTTTTATACCTGTGTAGAACAAACATTTCCTGTCTTACCCAGAAAAACACACGGCCTGATGGGGAACATGCATCGAGCATGGAAATGTTGGAGAAATGGGATAATCATCCCATCTGGAGTCTGTACAGCGCAGGAAACAGACAATTTGGGTCCATCACTGGGCAAAAAAGCAGGCAATTTTGGGGGAGGAAAGAGGAATTTTAAATATTCAGTGGTTGCTGCAACACAAGATCAATCTGTACGTACAGATTTTCCACTTCAGCAGTAGAAAGGTGGCTGAGGGATGTGGCTACACCAACTTCGCAAAAGGAGTTTCCTGAACTCTCTCCAAGTGAAAAAGCAATTAAATACTCTTTAGAAAGTATTTTTTTTTTGGCTAAACTGTTTCACAAGCTCCTGTCCCTCATCAGAATCACAGAAGTTGCACAGAGCACCCTGTATGAAAAGGGAGGATTTTTCAACCTGAGCCGCACAAATCCCATCCTCACCAACAGGAATTCAGAGCTGAGGATTTAGAGAGAATTCAGAGGAATTCAAAAAGGGTTTTCCGGGACACCTCAGGGTACAACAGTGAGGTCAAATGCTCGAGGTGGTGCTGAGCAGCTCCGTTCCCACAAAAGTAAAGCTTTCCTGGCTGTGAGATCCCGACTCCTTCCAAACCACCCTTGCCAAGACCACTCTGGGCGAGAAGAAGTTGGAAATGGCTTGTGATAAACCCGAGTCCTCTGAAAAACAGCTCAGCCTTCTCCTAAATCAATATTGACCTGAAAAATGTTTTGTTGGTCCAGTGCTTAAGAAAAAACAATAAACTGGAATTCCAGAGGAAGACACAAAGTTTTTGATCACAACAAGTCGAGGGACAGCCCAATTTATTCCCACTGAGTTTTTATTTTCAGGTCCATGACTTGTCCAGCACTTGGAGCTCTAAAACCCCAGCTCCTGCACATTTTGGCAGTTCACGTTCCAGGGAAAGGGGGCGTGGAATCCCAGAGGGATTTGGGTTGGAAGGGAAATTAAAGATCACTCCCAGTTCTGTCCCACTGCCATGGGAGGGACTCCTTCCACTATCCCAGCTTGCTCCAAGCTGGCCTTGGACACTTCCAGGGATGGAGCATCCCCAACATCTCTTTGCTAACTGGGAGAACAGGGATTAATAATATTTTTCATTTTGTGGTGGAAAATGACAGAGCAGGAATTAAACAGCCCAGCAAGGGTTCAACCTGTCCCTCAACACCATGTTTGACACCATCCCTAAATGTTAAAAAAATAGAGTTAAACAGAGAATTAATTAATTAATTAATTAATTAAACCAGCCCTGGCCAGGGCTCTCCTACAGAGTTGTAGCATTTCCTCGATTTTCACACCCTGTGGAAGTTTTCTTTACAGGCACAAAGTCCTTAAATATTTTAATTAAAGAGTGCATCCCAATGGTGTGAATTCCCCAGGAAATCCTGGATCGGCCCCAGGAAGACCAGACCTGGTACAGTCTCACGGGGAGAGGGAGAAGCTTTTCCCTTCTTTAAAGTGCAGCTCACACAAAGCAAAAAATCCCAGCACAAAAGCAAAATATTTGCCAAAAACAAATTAAAAAAAAAATTAGTATTCTGACTGCTTTGTGTGCGTGAGACTGTTTATTTTTATTTTATTTTATTTTATTTTATTTTATTTT
>NW_005054430.1:830553-853477 GCF_000277835.1 Geospiza fortis | reverse complement strand
TTATTTTATTTTATTTTATTTTAATGGAAAGGTTTTATTTACAGATTACAACCAGGAGGGGGAAACTTTTAATTTACTGCCTTCCCTCAGTTCTTTCAGATGTAAATTAGAGCGCTATGAGCCTTCCAAGTGCGAAGTTTATCCACTTCGGGGGGGAAGATTCCAGAGGCAGGGAGACAGGAGGAATATTCCAGTGGACTATCATTCCTGCATTGTTGTTCCTTTTCCAATTCTCCTGTTGACAAGTCCCTGCCTCCAAAATCCCAACTACTCCCACTGAACGCTGCTTGTCAGGGAGGGGCAGCCCCTGCCACACACACCGAAAAAAAAAAAGAGCTTTTTACCTTCCCTTTCAACAATAGATTAATGTCTCTTTTGTTCTGCCGCAGAGCTGGGTGTCATATTTCAAAATGCGCTTTTAAAACAGGTATAATTAAACCTCTGCGAGAGGAGGGAGGCTGAGAAATGAGCAGCCAGAGGAGGAATAAAGGCATTTTAGAGGGTGCAGGAAGGTGCCTCATCCCTCCCTCTCAGCTACAATTACATTCAGCGGTGGGGGAGGGAAAAAGAAAAAAAAAAAGTGATTATAAAAATGAACTTTTCCTGGAAAAATGAGCACGTTGTGAAAGGATGGCTCCTTTGAACGTCGCAGCACTTCAAAAGGAGGATGAATTAGTGCTGACAACTCAATAAAGTAGCCATCAATTATTCAAAATGTGATGGCTCTTCTCATGCAGCACTTGTGATTAGGAAAACATTTCAGAACCCGGCGATGGGAGTTATTCTTCCTCAATGAAATGGGCCTGGGCTTCAAAATGCGAGGGAAGAAAAAAAATGGGATTTTGGAGGAGCCTGGCAAGAACACAGGGAGGTTTCTTCTCCTGGAGCCATCCATCAAGTGTTCCATGGGAGAATGTTCCACACTGGATTTGGGATTTATTTTGGATTTATGGAGCAAGGAGAGGGACAGGAAAAATATCTGTGATGTGAGAGGGGCACCCAAACTGCAGCTGAGGGGTGCAGAGAGCCCAGCCCAACCAAGGCCCCAGATTAAAGCTCAGGCGCGTTTTGGAACAGCAAATATTAAACTTTCCTAGGGAAAAGAGATTTATGGAAGAGCCGGGTTTCCCAGAGAAGTTTGTGGAAGGTTTTGATGTCCCAGCCCTGGAAGTGTCCAAGGCCAGGGCTCAGAGCACCCTGGGATGGTGGGAGGTGTCCCTGCCCATGGCAGGGGTGGCACTGGGTGGGCTTTGAGGTCCTTTCCAACCCAAACCATCCTGGGATTCCATGGAACACATTCCTGGAGGAATGCTGGTGATGGAGTGCAGCCATGATATTTTCTGAAAAATCCCTTGGCCAGGATTTTTCTCCTGAGAAGCTTCAGAGGAAAAGAAAAAACAATGATTATCTGCTGCTGTGGAATGCAACAGGTGCATCTTTGATTGGTCCATGTTGGTTGTTTTTAATTAATGGCCAATCACAGTCCGGCTGTCTCGGACTCTCTGGTCAGTCACAAGATTTTATTTTCATTCTTTTCTAGCCTTCTAATGAAATCCTTTCTTCTATTCTTTTAGTGTAGTCTTAGTATATAATTTTCTTTTAATATAATATAGATATCATAAAATTAATATAATAGTATATCATTTTCTTTTAATACAATATAGATATAATATAATATAATATAATATAATATAATATAATATAATATAATATAATATAATATATCATGAAACAGTAAATAATCCTTCTGAAACACGGAGTCAGATTCTCATCTCTTCCCTCATCCTGGGCCCCTCAAACACCACCACAATGGAGCAATACAACTTCCTTTAAATGAAGTTTATCAGACTTTGCCTTTCCAGCTTCCTCCTGGAATTCCAGCTCATCCATCACCAAAACAACGCTGGCGAAGGAAAAGCACTGCTTTAAAACTGCAGAAATCTTGGGGGAAAAAAAAAGGAGCTGGAAGAAAAAGGGAAAACTGGGCGAGTGTCACTTTTGTGGCACTTGGATCTGTGACGATTTTCAGCAGGGAGGAGAAGCTGCTCGGCCTCAGCACCGCAGGGCCCTGCTCTGCTGCCAGGGATTCTCAATGAGTTTGCAAATGAGGAATGTGCAGCTGGAGCTCCAAACCTGCAGGAGGGTGGCCAGGCTAAAAGGCTTCTCCTCTGGCCAGGGAGGTAACGGGGGGCTGGGGCTGACACCGCCCTGTGAGGCAAAATGAGGATTTCTGAGAGCAATGCCGCTGCTGAGGGAGCCTGGCAGGGCTCTCTGGGTAATTAAATAATCAATCAAGGCCTGGGATGCAGGCTGGGGCAAGATACGTGTGGTTTACTCCCAACTTCTGAGGAAAAACCGAATGCAAGAGGGGGAAAAATGAAAATAAAGTAAATGACAAGGAATGGAAAGGCAAGGAATTTATGGGTCTGGGGAGTACTCAATGAGCTGGCACTGAAAATAAGCTGGAAATGCCACAGTGAGGGTGAGGTTGGACTCACAGCATGGTTTGGTTTTTAAAGCCCATCCCATCCCACCTTCTTCCATGGGTGGGGACACCTTCTGCTACTCCAAGGTGCTCCAAACCCCAGTGTCCAACCTGGCCTTGGACACTTGCAGGGATCCAGGGGCAGCCCCAGCTCCTGTGGAAAATCTGTGCCAGGGCCTCAATTCCCTCCCAGGGGAGAACGTGGCAGAGTCATGCTGAGGTGAACAAAACACCTGGGTGGCCTCAGAGAGGAGCAGCATCAACATTTTGCTCCCAAATCTCAGGGGAAATGCTCCAGGGTCAGGTTGGATGGGGCTTGGAGCAAGGACAGTGGAAGATGTCCATGCTCATGGCAGCAGGGCTGGACTGAATGGCCTTTAGAGGTCCTTTCCAACCCTTTAAATGTCCCTTCCAACCCTTTAAAGGTCCCTCCCTACCCAAAATATCCCCCAGTTCAATACCCCCAATTTAATCCCTTTAAAGGTCCCTTCCAACCCTTTAAAGGTCCCTTTAAACCCAAAATATCCCCCAATTCAATATCCCCCAATTTAAACCCTGTAAAGGGCCCTTCCAGCCCTTTAAAGGTCCCTTCCAACCCAAAATACCCCCCAGTTCAATATCCCCCAATTTAATCCCTTTAAAGGTCCCTTCCAACCCTTTAAATGTCCCTTCCAATTCTTTAAATGTCACTTCCAACCCTTTAAAGGTCCTTTTCAACCCTTTAAAAGTCCCTTTAAACCCAAAATATCCCCCAATTCAATATCCCAAATTTAATCCCTTTAAATGTCCCTTCCAACCCTTTAAAGGGCACTTCCAACCCAAAATATCCCCCAATTCAATATCCCCCAATTTAATCCCTTTAAAGGTCCCTTCCAACCCTTTAAAGCTCCCTTCCAACCCAAAATACCCCCCAGTTCAATATCCCCCAATTTAATCCCTTTAGAGGTCCCTTCCAACCCTTTAAAAGCCCCTTTAAACCCAAAACATCCCCCAGTTTAGCGACTCATCCCTGAGCAAACGAGGGTTATCCAGTCCCTGACCAACCCCAAGGCACATCCAGCGGTGTCAGGGACTGAGGGCATCTCAGACACCTCAAACACGGGGCTGTTCCCTTCAGGCCAGACGTGACTCACACCCGCGGGATGGTTTGTGAAGCGTGACTCTGCTTCTGCAGCTCTGAAGAGGACAAAAATGAATCTAAAATCATCCCGCCTGCCAGGGGCGCCGCTTGAAAATGTCCACACGCAACTGCCCTGCCCTGGGACGCGCTGAACGTGCCAGTGAAAGCGGAGTTCTTAAAATAAATTAAAACCCTGACACTCTGCCTAAAGCAGTTGGTTTTGTGCAGCTCAGAAGTCCTCGGTGGAGAACTGCAGCTGACTTACATGAGAACCTTCTCAAAGCTTCCACAAAAGGCAGGAACTGCACTGAATGCTCCCCATCCAGAGGAGAAATTATCTGAAAAAATGTTGGAAGCAACGGGGAGAGTCAGACTCCCACCAAGAGATAATTCTGTCTCTCGTTTGAAGCTAGAAAAGGAGATTTAGCACAAATTCTGCAGTCGGTGGGTTTTACCCTCTTGACATGAAACACACAAACAAGAGCTGAACACATCTTGGCTGTAACACCACGCCACTGCAAGGAAAAAAAAAATTTGAAATATGAGGCTCAGAACCATTAAAATAGCTTTAAAATTATCCTTGAATGGGAAAAACCCCCATGGATCAACCATGCCTGCTCCTTAATGGATGCTGCTGGCGGGGAGCCAGCCTGGAAAGACAATTAATTTGTTTACGCTAATAAATAATAACATCCAGCCTCCATCAAAGCGTGCAGCCATCTGCATTGGTGAGCCATCGAGAGCTGCCGGCTGGGACCATCCTTCTCCTTAATAACCACTCATTGGATGGGAAGAAAACATTCCAGAAGCTCTCAGGGATGTCTCCTCGGAAAGCCACAAGCGAGTGGCTCCGTGCGCGGAGTGGGTGCTGTGGTAATTAGCTCCAGCAAGTCGTTATCCTCCAAAACAGCTGCACAAGCTGACTTTTTATGGAGTTTTTTGGGGCTTTTTTTTGGGATTTTCAGCTGCTGGAGTTTGGCCAAAAAAATATCAGCAGCATCATCCACACCACGCTGAGATAAGAAACAACAGAAGCTTTGAAGGAAAGGAAAAATCCCACCCTGCTGCTCCAGAGCGAAGCAGTTTGGATTTTTTTGGAGATGGAGCAACAGGTTTTTAAGGCCAGTGACCACCTGGGTGGGAAGATTTATCACCTCGCTGAGAACCCTACAAGAACAGGCTGCAAGGAGCTGTCGAGGCACTTGCAGCCTAATTTAGGATCGATTTAAACAATTACAGCCTGAAATTTAATGCTGAATAATTTTGAGACAAATGAGTTTCACGGTGATTCAGCCGCTCTGCAAAGGAAAAGGGTTTCAAGTGTTTTACACTTGAGGAGGGAAGAATGGAAAACAAGGCAGTAAAATGGAATATTTAGAGAGGACAATTTCTTTTTTTTTTTTTAAGGATAATCTTTACAGGAGTGGGTGATTCATCTGCGAGCACACAATGCTTGAAAACCTTTTATCTCTCATCGAATTCAGCTCAGACACGTGCTGAGAGTGATCCCAAAGCAGCTTTATCAATGGGGGCTGATAAAATTCCCCAGTGCTGTTCCAATCCAAAGAGGCCTCAGAGAGATCTTTGGGATAGCAAAGAGTGGGATGGTTAAAGCAGGAACCCAAAACAGCAAAAAATAATCTGGGGGAGAGCTTCATTCACCACATTTCCATCATATTCACCAAGTGATGGGGCAAAGACTCCAGGCTCCAGCACTGTCATGCAGAAATAGCCTTTTATTTTTTAACCCCTTTAATGGAAAATCAATAGGATTTATTTTAGGGAGCTGTTTGGATGAGTTGGTTCAAAGAGGCAGCAATTTTTCTTCTCTATTCAGAGAATTACCCTTCTCTGATGTCGGGAACAAGGAGACCTCCTGAGCACAGACAGTTTGACCAAGAATAATTCCAGTTCAAAATAATTTCCATCCATCAAGAGAAACAAATTGCAGGAACAGGATGAGAAAATTCCAAGCCACTCTTGAGTCTTTAACCCTGAATGAACTTTAAGGAAATATATTGATATATGGAACACATTTTCATGAGAAATGAAGCCATGAGCCACAAAAAAGACTTTATCCATATTAAGGCTGGTAAAGTTTGAGAAGGAAACAATCCAAGGATTCTATGCAGCCCCAAAACATCATTTCAGCTCCTGCAAAGAGAAATTTGGCCCCTTTCTAAAGAAGCTGTTCCCCCCTCCAGGGACCTCTGGAAATGCTGTTCTGGAATTTGATTTTGTTTTGGCTCTGAAAGGACCATCCCAGCCCTGCTGCACCCAGACAGGCACAGTTAGTGACCATTAATCCATCAAAAATTCTGGAAACGGTAAGAACAATACAGTTATTCCTATTATTGCATGAAATGATAACATCCCTATGGGTAATAATAAAAATTTACAGCTGTAAACTGGGACAGAAAATGGCCACCTAAACCTTGAGATAAAGGTGCTGCTTCCTAAGAATCTGCCAGTGTTATCCATCCCTCAGGAGAGGATTTCCCAGGAAAGAGGGAATAACTTCGAAGGATTAGAAGAGTTTGACATGACCAACAGCCAGAGTCAGTTACAGAATCACAGAATTACAGAATCACCAGGTTGGGAGAGACCTTCAAGATCATCAAATCCAACCTGTTCCCTGACACCTCAGGCAGCCCCTGGCACCCAGTGCCCCATCCAGGCTTGTTAAACACCCCCAGGGATGGGGACTGCAGCCCCTCCCTGGGCAGCCATCCCAGAACTTTATCCCCCTTGCTGGAAAAGCTTTTTCCTGCTCTCCAGCCTGAATTTCCCTTGGCACAGCTCGAGGCTGTGTGCTCTGGTTGTGTCAGAGCTGCTGGAGAAAGAGCCCAAGCCCAGCTGGAGAGTCACTGATGACAGACTCAATCCCCTCATCCATGTGGTCAATAAAGATTGAACAGGGCTGGCCCCAGCACAGAGCCCTGAGGGACACCACGGGTGCCTGGCCATTCCTTGCAGTCCCAGGCAACACATGAAATTCAGAATTTTGGGATGGGATTCCACACTGTCCTGTTCCCCATGGAGCTGCGGTGACAACTTGCTGCTTTTATCACTGCTCCACACTGGAGTTCAAAAAAGGTTTCAAAGGAGACTTCTCCTGCAAAGGCTCCATCTGCAACCCAAATCCCTCACAGCTTTTTCTGATGGAGGGGGCCCTGGGGCTCCACATCAATCACCAACGTGCTTGGGAGGACTGGATCCCATCCCTGCTCCTCCTGGGAGCTTGGAGTGGGTATTTACCCTGATGGCACAGCTCTGTGACTGGCAGGTGTCCCCAGAACTTCTCAGGGAGACACCCTTGGCCATTGCAGGGATGCAGGGGCAGCCCCAGCTGCTCTGGCAATCCCAGCCCAGCCAGGAATTCCTCATTGCCAAGATGCCATCCATGCCTGCCCTCTGGCAGTGGGAGCCATTCCCTGGGTGCTGTCCCTGCAGGCCTTGGCCCCAGTCCCTCTGCAGCTCTCCTGGAGCCCCTGCAGGCCCTGCAATGTGCTGGAAGCTCTCCCTGGAGCCTTCCCTGCTCCAGGGGAACATTCCCAGCTCTCCCAGCCTGACATTGGATCCATCTCCTCTCCAAGACATTCATGGACCCAGGGGCTTCACCTGGAATCTCAGCAAACCATGAAGGGTCTCCCTTCCCTTCTCCTCTCTTTTCTCTCCCCATTTTCCATAAAAATCCCTCGGGATGGATTGTGAGTGTCCCAAATCCCAGAATCCCAGAGCAGTTTGGGTGGGAAGGGACCTCCAAGCTCATTCCAGGGACACCTCCCACCATCCCAGGGTGCTCCAATCCTTCCTTGGCCATTGCAGGGATGCAGGGGCAGCCCCAGCTGCTCTGGCAATTCCATCCTCAGCTCTCCCAGCCTGGCTCCAGCCCTCAGAGCATCCCCATGGACCCATTCCTCATTGGATACACAACCAGGTCATGTCTGGACATGGACAACAGGGCTGTCCTGAGCTCCCACCTGCAGCAGAGGCCTCTGCACTCCCAGGATCTTCATGGTGTCAGCGTTGGCCAGGATTTTCAGGGGATCCGAGGCCTTGGTGACGCCCTCGATCTCCTTGTTGATCTCGGCCAGGACCTGGCTGAGGAAGATGTTCTTGATGTACATGGTGAGGAACTCCCTCAGAGGGCACTGCTTGGCTGGGCCCAGCTCCATGGCCTGCTCGATCTCCTGGATAAACCTGCCACACAGAAAGGGGAAGGAGGAATTGTAATTAAATTAAATAAATTGTAATTAAACGTACAAATTGAAGACGCTTTAGATTTGTCGGCGTTGCCGTTGCCACTCCAACATTTCAGACCTGAGCACCAGCAGTGTGGGAGTCACCATGGACTGTCCCAGCTTGAGGAGTGGAGAGGAGAAAAGGTTCACAGGGTAGTTTTAGGGAAAAAAAAAATTAAAAACAAACAATTGGTGAAATAAAGACTATATTGCTGGAGAAGGACAGATAAAATGAGAGAAAATCCACATGCCAGGCACAATTCCTGTTTGTGCAAAGAAAATTTGGCTTTTCCATTTTGGACATGATGGGAAGATATCCTTATAGAAAAATTTGGCTTTTCCATGTGGTACATGCTGGGAAGATATTGTTATAGAAAAATTTGGCTTTTCCATTTCGGGCATGCTGGGAAGATAAGATGTCCTTACAAAAAAATCTGTCTTTTTAAATTTTTATATTTATCTTTTATTATATATAGAAATATTTTAATATTTATATTTATATTTATATATTTTTTAAAATTTCTGTATCTTATTAGAAAAATGTGGTTTTTCCACTTGGGACATGATGGGAAGATATCCTTATAGAAAAAATTGGTTTTTCCATTTGGAACATGCTGGGAAGATGTCCTTATAGAAAAATTTGGCTTTTCCATGTAGGACATTGTGGGGAGATATCCTTATTAAAAAAATCTGGCTTTTTTATTTTTATATTTTTATGATATATATATTCACATATATACACACATATATAATATTTTAATATTTTATATATATATAAAATTAAAAAAAAAATTTCTATATCCTTATAGAAAAATTTGGCTTTTTCATTTGGGACACGCTGGGAAGATGTCCTTATAGAAAAATTTGGCTTTTCCATTTGGGACATGCTGGGGAGATATCCTTATAGAAAAAATTGGCTTTTCCATGTGGGATATGCTGGAAAGATGTCTTATTAAAAAATCTGGCTTTTCCATGTGGGACATTGTGGGGAGATATCTTTATTAAAAAATCTGGCTTTTAAAATTCTTATATTTATATTTTTATATTTATATTTTTATAATATATATATAATATTATATATAATATATTTATTTTTATTTTAATTTTTTATTATTTTAAAAATTTTATTTCTATATCCTTATAGAAAAATTTGGCTTTTCCATTTGGGACATGCTGGGAATATATCCTTATGAAAAAATTTGGCTTTTCCATGTAGGACATTGTGGGGAGATATCCTTATAGAAAAATCTGGCTTTTCCATGTGGGGCATGCTGGGAAGATGTCCTTATAAACATAAAATCACAATTAAAAAAGCCAAGATGCCACAAATCCCTTTAAAAAGCCAAAGTTTCATCCTGGAGGTGGTCACTTGATT
This sequence comes from Geospiza fortis, assembly GCF_000277835.1. NCBI lineage: Eukaryota > Metazoa > Chordata > Aves > Passeriformes > Thraupidae > Geospiza > Geospiza fortis. The sequence goes on along the minus strand of NW_005054430.1, from coordinate 844,253 downwards.
CCCACAGGTGGGTTCCCCCACCTCTAAACTGAACAACAGAATATTCCAGCTCAAAATCCAGAAAAAAACCATGAGAAAAAAGCAATTTCTATGCACGATGCCATTATCCTCCTGCATGATGGATGCCTCTGTTATAGTGTATTTTTATCACCCTTTATTGTTCCATCCCAGCATCCCATTCCTGAGCACACAGAGCAGCAGGATGACTCTGGGAATATTTTAGCACCAAATGTTTGCAGACTCTCTTTATTTCTGTGCTGCCATCTGGTTTACCACGGAGGAGTTTATTCCAGAAATTACCTCGTCATGCCTTTAACTACATCTGAGGCAGTGGAATTGGGATTCCTCGCAAAACAATTAGGGATTGGGTATCAGGAGACATAATGGCTTGAGATTTGCTGTCCTGAGTTGTGCTGAGGAAGGTTTAGGTTGGATATTAGGAATAATTTTTGCAGTGAGAAGTGGTCAGGAAGCAGAGCAGGGAAGTGTGGAGTCACCATGCCTGACACAAATGAGGGATGTGGCACTTAGGACACGGTTTGGTGGTGAACAATGGTTGGATTTGATGATCTTAGAGGTCTTTTCCAACCCCAGGGATTCCAGGATTTTATTCACTACCACTGACCCCATTCCCAAACACTTCAATGAGATCTGCTTAATTATCCATAATTTTCTACCTCCACGTTCCTCACTCCAGAGGAGGTGCTTCCCTTCCCAGCACTGACTGAGGAGCCAATTCCCATGGATGATTTCTTTCCAATCTGAGCTCTTTTCTCCCTAAATCCTCTCCCTGTTGGCTCCATGAGTTTGGAGTGACACATCTGGACAATGCAGCTCCCGTGGGGGATCCCTCTGGAGCTCAGATGGAAGATTGGAGAGAGATGCTGCAGGGAGGGAATCAAAGAGGCAGGCGAAGGAATCCATCAAATCAGAGGGTTTTGGGAAAGCTGCAAAAGGCAGCTCAGAGACAGCAGACCTGTGATCAGAGCCAAGCAGCAGCCATGAGACTGGTCAGCAGAAAAACTGTGTGAGAAGTAGAAAAGCAAGGACAAATAGAACAATGGTCTGTGCATTAATGCTTGGCTAGAATAACTCCCTAAGCTGCAGAAAAGTTTATCTAGTGAGGTATGAGGGAGTTCTAAGTTAATACTGGAGCTCTGTGCATTGTGTTTAAGGCTCACAAGCAGGTGTTGGGTTTGAAATGAGCCAGCATTGTTTAACCAAAGGTACCTGTGCTTACAGTGGTTGGATGGAACTCCTGTCAATGTGCTTTTGCTTTGTGGGATTGGTCAAAAAACTGTTAAAGTGAGTGTGACATTGAGTTCTTGGTCTGCTGTCTTGGATGTGAGCTGCTGGCATCTTCTCATTGTCACAGCCATGGAATGAGGCTGATGCTGGAAAATCAAACAGCTCAAGGCACGTTCCCAGCAGTCCCGTCCTGTTTGTGATTTGTGCAGAGACCCTGGCTGGTGATAAAAGGCAGCGTCATTCCCTGGGTTTCACAGGGTGAGAATGGGAATCAGCTTTGTAAAACAGGGAAACAGTGAAGTTTTCTGGGGAAGGGAGCAGAGACTCCACGGAGCTGATCCCAGAAATATCAGAGCTGATGTCACCAGCTCTGTCCTGTCATGACACCACTCATGTCCTCAAGGGGACATTGCCAGGGTTGATGGGACTGTGTCGAACTCATTTACTGTGTCCTTTCATGGCTGTCAGTAAATCTCTCATTCTTCCTTTATAAGTTTATTTACAGAGCACAAAACTGCCCCAAAATGTGAATTTTACTATTAAACCCCATTCAGGTGGTAAGCTCAAACTGGGAATTAACATCATCCAGCAAAATGACAGGAACAACTTCTAAACACTTCTAAAATCCAGAAAATGCTCCAAAAATAGCTAAAAAGGGTAAACAAAAAAAAAAAAAAAAAAAAAAAAAAAAAAACAAAAAAAAAAGGTATTTTATAGAGGGAGAATGGCCACGTGCAAACCACCAGAGCTCAGATGTGCTGACCTACACCAGGAGTGGCAACTCCTCATCCCACAACATCCTGATCCCAGGGTCTCCTGCACCACAGACCAAAGGTCAGCACTGGAAAATGCTGTATTCACCAAGAATTTTTGCTTCCCAGTGCCTGGCATTCATCACCAGTACAGAATTAATTTTATTAAATACCACTTCATTAATTTTATTAATACCACTTCATTAAAAGAAGTGGTATTAATAATTTCGTGGTTATTGTTTAATATTTTGATATTAAAATTATAATTAGTTTTATATTATTTATTTATATGTCACATACTGTGTATACAATATACATTGTGAATAAAAATGAAAAATTTTGAATTTCAGAGAGATCTAGAGATCCGCGCTTTCACCTCCAGAAAACTTTTCCTTGATGTGTCCTGTTTAAGTTTTAACATTTTTGGAACAGACAAGACAAGAGTTCACCTAATGCTGCTCAGGATCAAACCATATCCCTGTTTTCCTTGATAGGAACCATAAAATAATCATGGATTACGAGGGAGCTGCCAGGCAGCACCGACTGAGGGGGGATTTGTGAGTGCTCAGCATCACTTGTGATAAAGAACAAATGATCAGGAGCTTAGGAAGCAGATTTCAACTCGACAGCAGCAGGAAGTTATTAAAAATGAAGCCGTGCAGGGCACGGAGAACTGGAGGATACGGATGGGAGACCTTCAGCTGGGATGCTCAAGGATAGTTTGGTGAAATGATGATGGGAATAGAAACCAGTGAAGTCCTCATTTAATCCCAAAGATCTCCGCTGAGGGAAATGGGAGCAGAGAAAAGGTGAAGAAAAAGGAACTGTGGATGTCAGAGTGTGGCTTCCAGCAGGGAACAGCCCAGGAGTTCCTGGATTTGACAATCCAGTGGGACAAGGTACTTTTTACAGCCTCAGGGGAAAACTGGGACCCCATTTGCTGGGGTCTGCCGCAGTTCAGAGATGACCTCTCCAAATTTCCAGCAGGCAGAGTGAGTCCCACACTGTTGTATTTGCTGGGAAATGTCCTGATGAAGGCAGGGATGATGAATCTGACGCCATGCCCTCAGAAGGGTAATTTATTATTTTATGATACTATATTATATTAAAGAATACTAAACTATACTTAAGAATACAGAAGAGATACTGAATGCTACAAAGATAATGAAAACTCATGACTCGCTCCAGAGTCCTAACACAGCTTGGCACTGATTGGCCAATAAGTCAAAACAACTCACATGAAACCAATGAAACAATCACCTGTGGGTAAACAATCTCCAACCACATTCCACATGTGAGCACAACACAGGAGAAGCAAATGAGATAATATTGTTTTCCTTTTTCTCTGAGGCTTCTCAGCTTCCCAGGAGAAAAACCCTTGCCTAAGGGATTTTTTCAGAGAACGTGAATGCCACCCCACACCTCTCTGCACCCCAGGCAGCCACTCTGGAGCTTCAGCCTTCAAAATCCTGCTGGGCACAGGACCAGGGGCTCAAGCAAGAGGCACAAAGTTCCAGGTGCAGGTGAGATTTGCAGCACCTTCTGGGACATTGAATGGCAGCAGTGCTGCACTCTCTGTGTCCTAGACTGGGAGCGTGACTCAGAATTCCATTAAGAACAGATTAAAAATGGAAAACATGATTTTTTTTTTTTAATTTAGGAGAGTTTGGATAATTAAATCTGCAATTTAAGAGAAGTGAGAGTTGCCCCTGGATCCCTGGAAGTATCCAATGCCAGGCAGGATGGGGCTTGGAGCACCCTGGGATAGTGGGAGGTGTTGAGTTTGGAACTGGATCATCTTTAAGGTCCTTTCCAACCCAAACCACTCCATGATTCCATGAATTAGGGGTGCAAAGTCCAACTGCCACCTGAATAAATGTGACACCAAGAGTGACTCTTCTGCCACCATGTCCCGCAGGGCTCTCTGCTTCCCAGCTTCCCTCTTCCTGCCTCCTCACCCTGTCACATCCCTCCTGTTTGCGGGAATTTCACCATCAGTTTGTGGGAATTACAAAAGGTAAGAAGATTTCTAGAAAGCTGGGAAAGTAGGCTTTAGAAACAGAAAGAACAGAAAATTTAGAGCTAGCTGCAGCTAAAGTAAAAAAAAAAGCTATAATTAAAAAAAAATCCTCTTATTTTCCATGGTTCCCAATCCCACTCGGTCAACCTGTGTTTGTCTACCAGGAGCCCAGATGATTTGGGAGCCCAGAAAACACCAGAGGAGGGAGAGCTGTCAACTCAGGAACCAGCCCTTGCCTTTGGCTGGTCCTGCTGAGCTCTGGTTGGAATTGCGTCCATTGGGAATTCTGGCTGGAATTGCGTCCATTGGGAATTTCAGCTAGAGTTGGGTCCATTGGGAATTTCAGCTGGAATTGTGTCCATTGGGAATTTCGTCTGGAATTATGTCCACTGGGAATTCTGGCTGGAATTGTGCCCATTGCGAATTCTGGTTGGAATTGTGTCCGTTGGGAATTTCGGCTGGAATTGTGTCCATTGGGAATTTCATCTGGAATTATGACCACTGGGAATTCTGGCTGGAATTGTGCCCATTGGGAATTTCATCTGGAATTGTGTCCATTGGGAATTCTGGCTGGAATTGTGTCCATTGGGAATTTTGGCTGGAATTGTGTCCATTGGGAATTTCAGCTGGAATTGTATCCACTGGGAATTCTGGCTGGAATTGTGCCCATTGCGAATTCTGGTTGGAATTGTGTCCATCGGGAATTTTGGCTGCCATGAAGCAGAAGTGTGAGCACTGCACTTCTTTCAAAGGGTCCAAATAAGCCAGATTTGGGGTTATTTTCTGTATTTTTGATGCCCTTTCTCCAACAGTCCCTCTTGCTGAGAAATGTGGGGATAGAAATTCCCAGCCAAAGGAAAACTCACCAGAATTCAGCCAGAATTTCTCCTCCTTCTCAGAGAAAAAACCAAGTATCTCAGATATGTTTCTCTAAAAAACCAGCCCCAGTTGGCGATAAAAGATCAGCCAAAGTACAAGAAACTGAAAATGAGTGTTTGAAATGGGAAATGCAGGGTGGCATTAAAGAGCCAACAGATATTCCCTATTTTCTGCCTGGCAGACGCAGCCACACACTGTGCTATTTATTTATTTCAATTTCAAATGCTGCTGGCTGCCTTTTTCCAACAGAATTCGGTCTCTCTAAAGAACAAGAAAGTGTATAACAGCATGGAAAAAAATACATCCTAGGAATCCTCTCCAAAAACGTTGTGTTACTCATCCAAGCCATGCGTGGGACTTTTAGATGTTAAAAAAAAAAAAAAGTAATTTGACCCACAGATATCCGAGAATTCAATTATTTATCCCAGAATGGTTTGGGTTGGAAGAGACTTCAAGGATTTTATTCCACCCCTGCCATGGCAGGGACAAATTCCCACCATCCCAGGCTGCTCCAAACCCTGTCCAGCCCCTGCAATATGCTGGAAGCTCTCCCTGGAGCCTTCCCTGCTCCAGGGGAATATTCCCAACCCTCAGCCTGATTTCAGAACCATCAGTTGTGTCCCACCTTCAAAATGCCAAAATGCTTTGTCTGAATAAAAATTCAGATTGAGGGGTGTCACCAACTTTTGGATCATGGTCACTTTTAGATATTCCTGGGAATCGCCTGAAATCCTAAAAAAAAGGCTCGTAGGGATGTCCCTGCTCTGAAGGACACTTTTAGGAGATGTCACAGTGAGGATGGAGTTCCTCAACAGAGCAGCCAAGGGGAAAAAAAAATAGAAATTTGCACCTTATCTTGAATTCAGAGCCTGCATTTTTAAAATGATGCACAATTTTCAACTTGTTTTATCCTCCTATAAAAGCATTTGAGGTGATTTGTGGCTGCAATTAAGCATTCCCCTTAGACAGAAAAGCACTTTCAGGGAAATGAAGTAGCTTTTGGTAAATGACAGTCATTTGGATTAAAAAAGAAAAAAAAGAAAAGCGCCTCATTTCAGGAAATTTAATTCATTCTAACTCACAACTTAATTGGCTGTGAGCTCTGTCTTACCTAAGCTGGAAGTGAGGGATAAAAAGCATAAAACCTAAAAAAGCTGCGTGGATTGATTTAAAAACCTACAACTCCTGCCTTCCCAAGGCTTTCCTCTGACTCCTCGTTCTCAGATGTCCTCTGAAAGATCATTAAAAGAAACAGAAGGCACTGGAAGTGCAGAGCATCAATGCCTTAATGATGATGGTAATAATATCTGAAATCCTCTCCTCAAACAAATGAATGACAGGAAAAAATATCAAATATTCCAGAACCTTATTAAGACAATTTTTTCTGACGTTCAGCCCAAATTTACATTTCATTTTTGTGTGATCCCGAATTGTTCTCTGCCTTAGTCAGGAAACATCCGAGTACCTGGGATGAACCTTTTGGGGAGCTTCCACAGAGCAAGGAAATAATAAAGAAACATCAGAAATCCCTTGAGCTGGATCCCAGTTGCTGACAGAACGGAAAATTCCAAAATGGTTTTCCAGATTCAAGGAAATTAGGGATAAAATACCCAGGATTGTGAGTTTTGGGAACTTTGAGGGCACAAGAAACCAAGAGAGGAACCTGGAAGATCCCACATTGTGCATGACACACTCAGGAAGCCACCACACCTCAAGAGTGGGAATTTTGGGAGAGGGTCAATGGAATCATGGAACGAATTGGGTTGGAAAGGACCTGAAAGATTCTCATTCCACCCCTGCCATGGCAGGGACACCTCCCACCATCCCAGGCTGCTCCAGCCCCAGTGTCCAGCCTGGCCTTGGCCATTGCAGGGATGCAGGGGCAGCCCCAGCTGCTCTGGCAATCCCAGCCCAGGCAGGAATTCCTCATTGCCAAGATGCCATCCATGCCTGCCCTCTGGCAGTGGGAGCCATTCCCTGGGTGCTGTCCCTGCAGGCCTTGGCCCCAGTCCCTCTGCAGCTCTCCTGGAGCCCCTGCAGGCCCGGGCAGGGCAAAGTGAGGCCTGGAGAAGCTCCCAGAACAAAAGTTCCCGATCATTACACAAATTCTGAACACAATAAATGCAATTAAATTCAAATAATCCACGGCAGCGCATGGACCATGGATCATTGCCACTGAAGACCAATCAATCAGAGCCTAAAGTAACAAAAATCACATTGTTTTGCCTAAAATCTTCATGCAGGGAATTATTTTGGTCCATGATCACCCACCCCAGGACTGATGTTTTACACCTTGCTGATGAACATCATGGCCATGCAAGATAATGGAGCTGATTCTGTACAAAGTCACCCCAAACAGAGGAAAAAAGGTATAAGATCCCTTCTACGTGACCCCAAAATATGATTAAATTTAAAATTATCACCAAAAGAAGTGTACACAGCTCTGGGAGACTCAATGGAGGTTTTGCTACTTTAAGTGTGTTTTAAATAACAGCAAAACCAGACCAAAAAAGTCACCAAATACCAGACAAAACACATGAATTTTTTGCTATTTTTAAATATTAAATAGCCTAGAAAACACCCAGGAAGGTGACAACCAGAGGAATGACTGCTGCTAACAACAAACATGACATTTGGGGTGTTGTTCTCTAAATTATTAATTAATAATTAATTACAAGTACCTGGCAGCACCAGCCAGAGTTGTTCCCATAACCCCAAGCTGAGTTTAATGGGTTATTTTGGATAAATCACCAAATTCAGTCGTTTCCCTGTACAAACACAAACTCCCAAACCATAAAAAGGCTCAACTACTCGAGATAATTCTTTTGGTTACTGTAAAAAGGTTCTGTGTCCCCACAGAGCCAGGAGCTTTAGTGCTGGAAGATGAAAGAGCCCAGGATTTCTCTTTTTTAACAGCAGCCAAAAAAAATACAAGATTTAAAGAATCGATTTCTGTGTTGTGGTTGCTCAGCCGTGAGATTGAGGTAAGAAACGCCTCCTTCCCCTGCAGGTGTGACAGAAAAATCAGTGTTTCGTTGTCTCTGAGGCCCTGCAAACACCCACAAATGCTCTGGGAGAAAAAAAATTAAATTAAAATTTACCTCTCAACTGCTGCTAAAAAATATTGTTTCTTTAATGCTCAGCTGCCACCTGAAGGACACAAATTTCCGATCTCTCAGGGGCTCTCTCAAGGTGCAATTTCTTCTGGTGTCTCCAGAGGGGAATATTGGCTTGTGTTTGGGGCCAGGAGATGGAGAGGCAGAATTAATCAGATCTGGAGATTCACGCCTCGTGCCCTGCAGCTCAGATTCCTCCCTCCTCCTTCCCAAATATCCCAAGACCCCACCCAGTGGAAGTTTCTGGCGTGGTTGGAGGGATGCTCAGACCTCCTGCTCTCCATCCTCTCATCTCTTGGGAAATTCAGGAACCAGCTGTGACGGTTGTCACAAGGGTTCTTGGGTGAAGGAAGAGACGAGATCTTTGACTCCATTATCAGAAGGCTTGATTTATTATTTTATGATATATACATGTGCTATAACTATACTAAAAAGAAAAAGCAGGAGAGCTTTTCAGAAGCTTGCTAAGCTAAGAATAGAAAAGTAAAGAATGAAAACAAAGCAGCTCTTTCCGACTCTGTCTGAGAGAATTCAGTCCCGAATTGGCCACTAACTACAAACATCCAAGCTGGGCCAATCCAGACGGACCTGTTGCATTCCACAGCAGCAGGTAACCTGTTGTTTACATCTTGTTGCTGAACTTCTCAGCTTCAGCAAATCCTGAAAGAGGATTTTTCATAAAAGAAATGTCTGTGACAAACTGCAGCAATTCCATGGTTTGCCAATCCTCAGGTGGGGTTTTCCCAAAGTGGGGGAAATCTGAACGAGGAGCTGCCAGGAGTTTGGGGGACCCTCTTGGAGAAAATGAGTTCCAAAAGGAGCAGAATGGTAAAACTGGGAGTTGTCACTGTGGGAGGAAGGCTGTGAAGGGTATCAGCATCACAGCAATGGGAAAAAACACTGGGAAAAATATTGTGTGGGACAAGGGAATGGGAATGCTTTACTGAAGGAATGGCTTAATGGGTTTGAGCTCAAAGTAAATGGGAGATTGGGAAGGAATTCCTGGCTGGGAGGCTGGGGAGGGACTGGGATGGGATTTCCAGGAATGCTCCTGGATCCCTGGAAGTGCCCAAGACCAGGTTGGAGCAGCCTGGGACAGCAGGAGGTGTCCCTGCCCGTGGCAGGGGTGGCACTTAGGATGAGGTCATTAGGTTGAGCTCACTTAGGATGAGCTTTCAGGTCCCTCCATCCCAAACCATTCTGGGACTGCTGTTGGCTTTCACCTCCCTACAGCAGATGGCTCCACATCTTTGCAGAGGTTTTAGATCAAACCTGATAAAACTCAAGCTTTGTTTGGATCTTAAAGATTCTCTGAGCCAAACTCCTGTCCCTGGTGAGCAGGGACAGCACAGGGGGGGACGTTGGCTCTCTCCAGGAGCTGCATTCCAGCAGAGCTCTGGGTGTCTGTGCTGACATCCCCCAGTGTGGAACTGGGGGTCTGTGTTCTATTCCATCTGTCAGAGGTGGGGCAGTGATCTCTGTCCATGGGGCAGTTTTTTCTTTATCTCTGCCACAGCCAACCCTCCCTCCAGGAGATCTCTGCTGTCCATGGCCACTGAGTGTCCCTGCAGGGCTGATCCAATTCCAGCATCCCATGGGGAGATGCTGCGCCCAGGGGAGGAGCCAAGCATTCCTACCTGGATCCAATCTGAGCCTGGAGCAGCACAGCAGCCTTTGCCCCCTGCATTGCCAGAGGAGCAGCTTTCTGCTGCCCTGCATTGCCAGAGGGAGCCCAGGCCCATCTGCAGCAGCCCTGGAGCTGCAGAGGAAAACTCCCCCCTTGTGCAGGATCCCTGCTCCAAGAGGAAAAGAAAAACAATGATTATCTGCTGCTGTGGAATGCAACAGGTGCATCTTTGATTGGTCCATGTTGGTTGTTTTTAATTAATGGCCAATCACAGTCAGCTGGCTCAGACTCAGCGTCACAAGCCTTTGTTATCATTCCTTTCTATTCCTTTCTAGCCTTCTGATGAAATCCTTTCTTCTATTCTTTTAGTGTAGTTTTAGTATATAATTTTCTTTTAATATAATATATATCATAAAATAATAAATCAGCCTTCTGAGAAATGGAGTTAAGATTCTCATCTCTTCCCTCGTCCTGGGACCCCTGTGAACACCACCTCAGTCAGCTCCTGCTCTCACTCTGGCTGTGGTTTGTTCTCTTTTTTGTACTATTGCATTTGTATTTTAATTTTCCTAATACAGAACTGTCATTCCTACTCCCATATCTTTACCTGAGAGCCCCTTAATTTCAAAACTATAGTAATTCAGAGGGAAGGGGTTTGCATTTTCCATTTCTGGGGAGGCTCCTGCCTTCCTTAGCACACACCTGGCTTTCCAAACCAAGACGGTGACCCACACGCAGCCTTTGGAGAGGCTTTGACTCTGCTCACCCTCTACAGACCCCTGAGGACACCACGAGGCCTCTGGAGAACAAACAGGGAGCAGCTTTACTCCCTCTGTGCCATGAAACTGCTTTTCATCCCCCAGAACAGCTGCAGGTTCTTCACAAGGTGAACCTGGAAGCAGGAAACCTGGGAGAGAATGGTTTTGTTTCTTTGTCATTTATGGAGGGCCTTTTTGGGGGTGTTCAGGTACACAGAGCATGAGTTTCCCCATGAATGAATGTTTGCAAAGACAGAGATGATCCAAACTGCAGGGGAGGATGGGATTATTACCAAAAACCCCAACTGTGCACATCCAGGGAATAGGGAAATGTAAAACTGCTTTTCCAGGGACTGAGGAGCAGAGCTGGGATGTCCAGCACAGCACAGCACCAGGCTTCACCTTCAGCCTCAAATCCAGCTTCGATGAGCTCCTACTTCATCCTTTGTCACCAATAAAATAAGTTAATAATTGATATATCTTCACTTTATACAGAACTGAACAAACCCAGCTGCTATTCCAGCCACCTCTTTGCTTCCCTGTACCAAATTTCTCCTCTCCCACCCTTGAGTCCCTAAATTTCCAGCCCCAAAACCTTGAATCCCTAAATTTCTAGCCCCAAAACCAGACTGAGGTGGAGCCAAGTTGCCTGCAAGTGACAAGATTGCTCTAAGATGGAGATGATAACCCAAAATGACCAGCCGGACTAAATCACTTTCCCTTGATCCACTTGTAATTTAAATCCAATCCGACAGAAGATAAATGCCCCAAGTAGTCCATCAATCCCTCTCTCTAAAGGTCTGTGATGTCCTTGTTTTAGGTGAACCCAGGGCATGAAGCCAAACCTGGAGGATTCCACCATTTCTCCCTTTTTTAAGGTTATGTAAAAGCAAAGTCAAGGCTTTATTCCCCACAACATTTCTCCACTACTTTGTGCAAGGTAGAAAATTCACCCGGCCCTGCTTTAAAGCCGCTGTAATTTTAAACAATCCTGGCAATTCCACAGGAATTCCTGCCCATCACACAGAAATACTGTGAGGCAGCATTCAATGCGTGTAAAACACTGGGGTGTCACAGCAATAATTATGTTCACAGAGCCACCATAAAATGTCACCCTATTAACCAAGTGAAACATGAAGTTCACTAACTTCAGCTTTTCCTATTATTAAATCCCATTTCCTTTAATGTCCCATTACATTCAGCTTGTTGACCACCACTGGAATGTAATGATACCCCCCACAACTTCACATTTTCTCCCGAGCACAACAGCTCTGTAAAAATTAACTTGTTATTCCCATTATTTTATTTTGTTTATCTCAATCGGATCTGGCGGCTCATCCTTTGTGCTCCAACCCCCCCCAGCTCTCAATCTGGCCCCTTTTAAAAAGCAACATATGCCAGGGATAAATCTTTCAAATGGCTCTGTTAATGGAGGAGCTGGAGCGACAGCTTTACAAATGGGCAAACTGGGGGTTATTCCATTGTTTTATTCTGATTTGGAATGGGAATGCAGGCATGGCTTTGGGAGAACAACTGGGACCAGCCAGAGGTTTCAGAGCCCCTGGGTTTGGTGTGGAAGATCCTGTGAACCTACAGGAGCCAGGATCAGACCAGATTTGCTGCACCATCACTGTGCCTGAGACACCAATTTGTCCTGTCTGCCTCGTGCTGACATCCCAATAAATCAGTGGGCAGATGGCACAATCCCCCATTAGCATCCCACTGACTCCTAATGGGGAGTGGAGACAGCCGGTTAAACCCTAAAAACACACCAGAGCGAAGGAAAATCCAAATTAAGGTCAGAACTCCAGAGCCCACCTGGAGGCAGTGCTGGAACGCCCTGGTGGAGCTCCAGGAGGACTTGGGACAGGTTGGGGTGTCCTGTTAGGGACACCACAGCCTGAGGCGCCACCAGGGCAGTGTGAGGAGTGAATCTGAGTGGCCTCTCACAGCAGCGGGATTTTCTATCACCCAACATGGAGAAAAGGGCCACCTGAACATTCCGTAACCTGTGGAAGTTATGGAACCCAGGGACATTCCGTAACCTGTGGTAGTTATGGAACCTATGGACATTTCGTAACCTGTGGTAGTTATGGAACCTATGGACATTCCATAAGCTGTGGAAGTTATGGAACCTATGGACATTCCATAACCTCTGGAATTGTGGAATGTATGGACATTCCATAACCTGTGGAAGTATGTGGAACCTATGGACATTCCATAACCTGTGGAAGCTAGGGAACCTATGGACATTCCATAACCTGTGGAAGTTATGGAACCTATGGACATTCCATAACCTGTGGAAGTACGTGGAACCTGTTTCTTCAAATTCTTCTGCATGGAAGAATTTGGAGAAACAGAGTTCTATGGGAGAAGCCTGTGGAATTCCCGGACTATTCCATTTAACAGCTGGAAATAAGACACCATCACTTCAGAAATCTCTGGCAGAGCATGAATTCCCTCTGTCCCAGTCAACATCAAGTTCATTCTTTCATCAGGTGCCCCTCTTTTCCACATTTTAGTTGTGTACCCAAAACTGTCGGTGTGGCCCTGAAACACATGGGATGGAGTAGAAGAACAGAGATCCCAAATAATTTCCATACCTTATTGCCTGACTTGAGAATCTGGACAGGACAATCACAGAATCATTCAGGTTGGAAAAGTCCTCCAAGATCATCCAGTCCAACCATTCCCAGCCGTGCCAAGGCCACCACTGACCCTGTCCCCAAGTGCCACATCCACAGGGCTTTGAAATCCCTCCAGGAATGGGGACTCCACCCATGTGCCAGTGTCTGACCACCCTTTCCAGGAAGGAATTTTCCCCAAATCCCCCCTGAGGCTCCTCTGGCCCAGCCTGAGGCCGTTCCCTCTCCTCCCCATAGTACTGTAGAGACATTGGAGTTGGAAAAGACCTCTGAGGACATCACGCCAAACCCAGCACCGCCAAGGTCACCACTGACCCTGTCCCCAAGTGCCACATCCACATGGCTTTGAATCCCTCCAGGAATGGGGACTCCACCCCTGCCCTGGGCTGGACAACCCTTCTAGTGAATAACGTTTTCTGAATATTCCAGCTAAACCTCCTCACAACTTGAGGCCATTTTCTCAGTAATGGTTGATCTTAGAAGGCTTTTCCAACCTTAATGATTATATTCCTCTAAATGATTATATTCCTGTCCTCCTGTCCCTGTTCCCTGGAGCACAGCCCGACCCCCTGGCTGTCCCCTCCTGGCAGGGACTTGTGCAGAGCCACAAGGGCCCCTGAGCCTCCTTTGCTCCAGGTCAGCCCCTTCCCAGCTC
>NW_005054430.1:821133-830484 GCF_000277835.1 Geospiza fortis | reverse complement strand
GGTTCTCCAGCCCCTTCCCAGCTCCCTCAGCCCCTCCTGGTTCTCCAGCCCCTTCCCAGCTCCCTCAGCCCCTCCTGGTTCTCCAGACCCTTCTCAGCTCTGTTCCCTGGACATGCTCCAGCCCCTCCAGGTCTCTCCTGTCCAGAGCTGTCCCCAGGTGTGCCCCTCAGGGGACAGTCCCTGCCCTGAGGCTGTGCCCACGCTGGGGCTGGCACAGCCCAGGTGCCATCAGCCTCTTGCCCACCTGGGCACAAGAGTTTGGTTTTAGCCACACTCAATCCCATGGAAATGATGACAGAAGAGCAGGGATAACCCAAATCCCTCCAGGACACCCAGGTGAGGAATCCCACACCCCAATGGATCAATGGGAGCACGAGGACTTTGCTTTCTCACCAACCCTGGGCACACAACACCACAGAGGAGAAAAAACAGGATTCCCAGAGAAGCTGCGGCTGCCCCTGGATCCCTGGAATGTCCAAGGCCAGGCTGGATGGGGCTTGGAGCAGCCTGGAACACTGGAAGGTGTCCCTGCCCATGGCAGGGGTGGGATGGGATGAATTTTAAGGTCCCTTTCAACCCGAACCATTCTGAGCTGCTCAGTTCCAGGTGCTTGCACAGCAACACAAAGATCTCGTTTATAAAGAGCTGCCAGGGTAACAATTCTGCACTTTTGAGGTCGAGATCACAACTCCAGCCAGGTGACTTTAACCTACTCACAGCTCCAAGCTAATCACTTTCATTAGTTAATTGGCTGAAAAGCTGAGCTCAGTGGAGACACACCAATATTGCCATTTAGGAAGGCAAGAACCAGAGATCAAAGACCCAGCTGTGCTCCAGGCTCTCCTCTTTAATAAATTCACACCTTGGCCACAGAGCCAGAGTTTGCAGCTCTGGCTCAAAATGCTCAAAAACACAACTGGAGGTTTCCCATGTGAAGGAACTGATGGCAAGGAAACACCACCAGGATTTCTCCTGGAGTTTTTCCATGTGAAGGAATTCATGGCAAGGAAACACCACCAGGATTTCTCCTGGAGGTTTCTCACAGGAAGGAATTTATGGCAAGGAAACACCACCAGGACTTCTCTTGGAGTTTTTCCATGTGAAGGAATTCATGGCAAGGAAACACCACCAGGATTTCTCCTGGAGGTTTCTCACAGGAAGGAATTTATGGCAAGGAAACACCACCAGGACTTCTCTTGGAGTTTTTCCATGTGAAGGAATTGATGGCAAGGATTTCTCTTGGAGGTTTCCCACAGGAAGGAATTGATAGCAAGGAAACATCACCAGGATTTTTCCTGGAGGTTTCCCACATGAAGGAATTCATGGCAAGGAAACACCAACAGGATTTCTCCTGGAGGTTTCCACATGAAGGAATTGATGGCAAGGAAACACCACCAGGATTTCATTGCTCCTCTGGAGGGTTGAGAGGAGGCTCAGTGGGTTGCTTTTACAGGGAGGGGTGATTGCAGGATGAGTTTGGGGAAAGCAGAATCAGCTTCCAGAGGAAACAGAGATGAGAAGCTGGGATTTGGCATTGCCTTGGATCATCCACCTCATTTGGCATGCAGGGTCTGGGCCAGGCTAATGAGGAGCACGGATTTGCAACAGCCCTGTGCTCCTGGAGGCAGCAAATTTGGACAAATTGGATGCTGTGCCTCCATTAAGGATCCCATTCCTCTTCTCCAAAGAGGGAAGGCATTTGCTCCAATGGCCTCAACACCAGGAGTTCCATTATTCCAAATCAAACTAATTTCATTAATTCCCATTTGTGGCTGACAATTTTTTTCTCCTAACTCCTCATCCTCAAACCTGGAATGAGGAATTCCTGACAGCTGCTGTCTCCTGCCCACAGAGTGATCCTTACAAATCACACTTAATTCATTACCTAACAAAGCTGCTGCAAACAAGAGCACAGAACACATCCAGGGCTGTTATTGCCAGTGGGAAAACGATTTCCTGCCCCTGGGAAATGTCACTGGATGTTCACGTGTGTGTCACGTTGATTATCCCATCATTACAGAGCACAGCTGACACGTGGCGCACGAGGAGCAGATTTGGTTCTTTCAACAGGGAATTGTGGAGAACGGGGCTGGAAGGACAGAGCAAGGCACACTCTGGCTCTTAATTACAGATTATCAGATCACAGGGTGGTGTTTTGGTGTGACAAGAAATTATCTTTACACACAGACACGGAGCAGACCCGAGTGCAGGGAATTGACCAGGAATATTCCCCTCAAATCCAGCTGGAAGAGGCTGCTCAGGTATTTGTGAGGTTGCAGAGAATTCCCATCCCATAATGAGAGGCACCAAGTGGTGACCCTGCCATTGTCCCCATCCTCCCCCTGCCCCAAATCGGTGCTGGGAAAGGGACAGGTCCCATCCTTTTCCATGTTAAGGTCACGAGGACAGCACTTCCCTGCATCTGGGAACTCTCCATGGGATGGTTTGGGTTGGAAGGGATCTGGAAAATCATCTCAGCCCACCCCATCCATGGCAGGGACACCTCCCACCATCCCAGGCTGCTCCAAGCCCTGTCCAACCATTCCCTGGACACTTCCAGGGATGCAGGGGCAGCCGCAGCTGCTCTGGCAAAATTCCAGCCCAGCCAGGAATTCCTAATTCCAGAGCCTGACATTGGATCCATCTCCTCTCCAAGACATTCGTAGACCCAGGGCCTTCACTTGGAAAGGAAGGCTTCACTTCTCAGCAAACCGTGAAGGGTCTCCTTTTCCTCTCTTTTCTCTCCCCATTTTGCATAAAAATCCCTCGGGATGGATTCTGAGTGTCCCAAATCCCAGAATGCCAGAGCAGTTTGGGTGGGAAGTGACCTCCAAGCTCATTCCAGGGACACCTCCCCTATGCCAGGGTGCTCCAATCCTTCCTTGGCCATTGCAGGGATGCAGGGGCAGCCCCAGCTGCTCTGGCAATCCCAGCCCAGCCAGGAATTCCTCATTGCCAAGATGCCATCCATGCCTGCCCTCTGGCAGTGGGAGCCATTCCCTGGGTGCTGTCCCTGCAGGCCTTGGCCCCAGTCCCTCTGCAGCTCTCCTGGGGCCCCTGCAAGCCCTGCAATGTGCTGGAAGCTCTCCCATCTTTACACACTGGAAGAGGAACTCTCCAGTGAAACGTGCCCATCATCACATCAAGGACAGGGAATCTCCCATTCCTGACAGGATTAAGGATAATTAAGGATAGGAACAGATGGGCTGATTTAGCAGGATTTCATCCACACCCTGCCCTGCCAGGCAGCACCACTCTTGCTGGCATGGGATCTGTGGGATGCGATGGGGTGGGATGGGAGCTCCTTTCTGTGATGGGATTGGGGGTCACACTCAGAATTTCAGGATTTTCCAAAGGGTCACTCCAGAGGCACAGTGCCAGGAATTCGTTAGCCTAATTAACTCTCCACTTTCAATCAAAGTCAGTTCCTAATCCTGTTACAATCCCACAAGCAGCAGGTCAGTCAGAGCTCCTGGTTTTCCAGTGGTTTTCCAATAAATGTGGCAAATCCCCACATTTATTGGGTTCCAAGGATTTCACAGCTCTGAGGGTGGGAATTCCTGCAGTCGGAATTCAGAAATCTCCCTGCAAATAAAGCCTCATGTTTGTGTTCATATTCCTGCAGGGCATAACAGAGCCCTGAGCTTGGGAAGCTGGAAGAGGTGGGAATAAATCCTGGGAACCACCAAGATATTCAGCAGCAATCTGAGAAAATATGAGTGGCTCTTTCTGATATAAACCCTGCCTTTGTGGCCACCTGTGCTGCAAATTGTGCTCAGTTTCCTTGCACTCTCTCCTTACAACTCCCAATTCTTTTCAATTACCAAAAAGAGAGGAAAAAATATATGTACAATGTAGCAATGCAGCTTCACAGATATGATGGATGTTGCAGCAGTTTCAGTTTGGATTTTTTTCCATGAATTTTTATTGACCTGCACTGTAAAAACTGCGCCAGGAATCCTAATACTTGTCCTAACTCATCCAGCCCTGTGTGAATCATTTTAGTCCTCTGCATATTTCATCTTTTCCCTCTAACTAATAGTGCTTGAATGCTGTGAATAATTTATTATTCAGCCAAATTTATGAGCATGCTGATCCTTTTTCTTGTAAAGAAATACATTTTCAGAATATATTGATTTTAGCTGGAAGTGTTCCAGGTTGGTCGGGGCTTGGAGCAACCTGGGAGAGTGGAAGGAGTCTCCCCCCATGGAATTAGGTGATTTTCAAATTCCTTTATTTTAATGGGACGTCCCACTCTTCAGCTGATGGATTTAAACCTCTGTGATGCCATTTAATCACAGAATTTAGGGGAGAGAGCTGAGCACAGATGGAATCCCAACCTCTGCCACATTCCTCAGACAGAGGAGAGCAGGAAGAGGAATCCAAGAGCTTTGTTCTCCTTGGATTTTTCCCCTTTGAAATCAGCATTCAGCCCCTATGAAATAACACCTGAAAAAACTCTTCTCAGTTCCTCCCTCTCTGTATTTATTTCCACCCCCATCCCCTTATCAATGAAATCATAATTGCGCCGATAGCAGCACAGCAGCAGCAGATGGGCCCGTGGAAAATGTTAAATAAACCCCAGATTCTGCCAATTCCAAGAATTCAATGCTTTATAAATATTTCTTTCCGTATCACAAACGTGCATTATTTGAGATAGGCTCTACCTAAGTAGCTCCAGATCTCAGCTTATCTTTGAAAGTTCAGGGATTTGGGAGACGTGCGCTTTTCAGGAGGAGGTGTTGAAGGGGGCAAAAAGTGGGAAGAAACGGGACAAAAAGTGAGGAAAAAGGAGAAATGGCAGAATGACAACAGAATGTTTCTGGTCAGTGGCTGTGGAGAAAATAAATAAAGAAGGAAGAAAGGGCTTGGGGGAGAGACACCTTTGGCATTCCCAACAGATCCATGGAGGGATGTTGCAGCAGTTTTAGTTTCAATTTTTCCCATTATTTTTTATTGACCTGCACTGTAAAAACTGCACCAGGAATCCCAATACTCGTCCTAACTCATCCAGCCCTGCATGAATCACAGGGAGGGGTCTCAGGGATCCCTGGATTTGTACAAAAACAGGGACAGGAGGAAGGAAAATCCCATAAATCACCAGAAAGTTCCATCCAGCAGCGAGCACAAACCAGAGTCCCCCAGCACTGTGGGAATTAAACCAGAGGGGATATTCATGGGATGTGAGGTTGGAGCGATGGGATGGGGATGAGGAGAGAGAATACAAAATCCAGAATACATAATTCCATGGGAAGAGTGGTGTGGGAAGCAAATTCCAAAAGTGATTAACTACATTCAGCAGAATTAGATGAAAACTGAGGATGTGCAGAGCTCAGGGACGCTCTGATTTAAAAAAAAATGCAAAAGTTTAAGATGAAGTTAAAGAAATCAGCCTAAAATCTGAGTCCTGGACCAGTGGAGGACCTTAGGAAAAAAAAATGATTGGAGGTTTTAATTAAATATAAAAAACCCCAAAATAGAAAAGAAAACCCTCTGTGTTTCTCTACCCATTTAATTCATCCCTGCTGGAGGATCAGGGTATGGAATATGGAAAATAATGGATTTATATCTCAACAGATGCACTCAGCATTAAAAAGGCCCCACACTGGATCTCTATCCGAAAACATCCTCAGCACTCTTTGGATTTACACAACCTCATGTTGACAGTAGAGTGAAGCCAAGAAAAGTTAATTAAAAAATAATAATAATGTCCCTTGTAGTTTAACCCTCCTGCTGTGCTCTCCTCTCACCTCCTTCGTTTGCCACGGCCTCAAAGAACTGAGCACCCAAAAATTAAATTAATGAGAAAAAAGGCAAGGAAAGGCATCCTCAGGTAAAAGCAGAGAGTTTTCCTTCAATTATTCCACCTGAACAGAAAGTGGTTAAAAAAACCCTGAAACTCTACCAGAGCTTGGTGAGATTTGAAAGGCAGCTTGGGAAGGATGGAGAGAAGGATTGAGAAGAGACAACTTCCACTGCCCCAGGTTGCTCAAAGGCCTGGAACATTCCATGGAGCTCCCCTCTGTCAGTCCTGAGCTTCTCCAGACACAGGGAATTCCTCCACTTCCCAAACAGGATTTCTGAAGGTTTCATGAAGGTCAAACCACCGAAGCAGGAGGAAAAAGCCAAGATTGTTCAATCTGGTCCTGACCTTCTGGGTGGTTCTATGGGACCTGCACAAACCCTCCTTGTAAAATTTGGGCATGAACTCCTTTCCAAAATATCTCATGGATTAATGATTATTAGGAAAAATAATGAATGGTTCCTCACTTGGGGTTCACCAAATGTTGTGGTGCTCGCAGGGGTCCCAGGATGAGGGAAGAGATGAGAATCTTGACTCCATGTTTCAGAAGGCTGATTTATTATTTTATGATATCTATTATATTAAAAGAAAATGATATACTAAGAGAATAGAAGAAAGGATTTCATCAGAAGGCTTGAAGGAAAGGAATGGAATGATAATAAAATCTTGTGACTCTCAGAGAGTCTGAGACAGCCGGACTATGATTGGCCATTAATTAGAAACAACCACATGAGACCAATCACAGATACACCTGTTGCATTCCACAGCAGCAGATAATCAATGTTTACATTTTGTTCCTGAGGCCTCTCAGCTTCTCTGGAGAAAAAGATCCTAGCAAAAAGATCTTTCATAAAACATGTCTGTGACAAATGGATGAAAGCCAGACAGGGGTCCCACACAGCACAGATGCCCAAAATAAATAGAAAAAAAACAAGGAAAGACAGAAGTCTGGAAGATCCAGCACTGCCAAGGCCACCACTGGCCGTGTCCCCAAGTGCCACATCCACATGGCTTTAAATCCCTCCAGGAATGGGGACTCCAAACTGCCCTGGGCAGCTCCTTCCAACCTCTCCAGCCCTTTCCGTGAACAATCCAGCAAAAAACCAGACCCCAAATTTCTTGCTTTATCTCCCACTCTTTTATATTCCAAATAAACCCCAAAGTGAGTGACGACGACAGAGTACAAGGGATGAGAGGATGTTGAACAATGCCCAGAAAATCAATTTCCAACTGCTGTTTTTGTTATTTAGATTTAAGAAAAACACCCCTCACATAAAGGACTGTATGTCTGAGCTATGGAGAAGCCAGAGACAAAATGTAAAATTCAGCAGCATTGAGTAAACTATTACAAAATATCAATTTATAGACAAGCACATTAAATATTTTGTATTCAAGCTTCTTGCTTGTACCGTAAAAGTGGCAACTGGGTATAAATTTCAAGCAGAAACTCACAGCCTGCAAAAACAAAAGTACAATGCAACTTTGGAATGGAAATTTCAACTCCAAGGGTAATTTCCCGTTGCTGGCGCTCACCAGTGCATGAATTATCCTCTCAGAGATGCATAAATAGGAATTGTTTGATTATTTTATCAGCTCTCCATTTTATCAGATCTGCTGGAGCAGTGGGAGACATCCCAGGGATATTTGGAGATTCCTTGTTTGAAGGCACAGCAGGGGCAAAATTGCATCACCCCCGTGGAGGAGCAGGGCCCGACCATGAAATCATAATTAATGCCACAAGAATCTCTGAAGCAGCCAGGAAAGGGACAAATTAAAAGGAAAATATTGTCAGCATTTTATTTAAATGAACTTTGAAAAAGTCTGACACGACAGGAGCAACATTAGAGCCTGGTAAGGGATTATACGGGGAAATTACAGCAAAATTTGATGTAAAAAGACACAAAGTTTGTCACCATCACTGCTCTGGAGCCACAATTCCAAGTGATCCTGAGCTGCAGGACACTTGTCAAGAGTCCTGGTTTTCAAGAGTGTTGGGAAACCCAGGCAGGTGAATTTTCCTGCTCTAAAATTCCAGGTCACTCTGGATTCCCAACCAAACCAAGAACCTCTCCCACTCTGGGATTCCTCCACTCGGGCCTTGAGGGGCAACTGAGGGTGAGGATTCACCAATATTCTGAGTTGGAAGGGACACACAAGGATCATCAAATCCAACTTTTAAATAGAGGGCCCAAAAGAACTCTCTAAACACCCTGGTGGTGCCTCCAGAACATCACCTGGAGGTGACAACTTTGTCCCACCAAACCTCAAAGTCTGCAAAAACCTGATAAAAAACTTGGTAAACCAGGATTATGACACAAACCAAGAGAAACTCCCTAAATTATGAAATCCCAACTTCACTTCCAAGGACTCCCTGGAAATCCCTTCCTTGGAAATCCCAACGTCAAACTTCACTTCCAAGTGGGGCTGAGCAAAGGGCCAACACATCCATAAATAGGTGGCCAAACTGGAAATTCTGCCCTGTGGGGAGGCAAAAATTCTTCTCCTGGCACAGGGTGCCCAGAGAAGCTGCCCCTGGACCCCTGGAAGTGTCCAAGGAAAGGGTGGACAGGGCTTGGAGCAGCCTGGGATAGTGGGAGGTGACCCTGCCTATGGTTTGGGTTGGAATTGGATGGGATTTAAGGGTCTCTTCATCTCATTCTGTGATTTATTGAGATGAAAATGAAGTGGGAGGAGAACTTGGTTCTGCGTTGCAGCTGCTCTGAAGCCAATTTTCCTGAAACACCAGAGTGAGCACCAGGAATTGCTGGGAATCAGGATTCCCAGAATTCCATAAAAGCTTGAATGAGTGACAGCAGCATTACCTCCCTCCTGGAGCCACGTTTCCCAGATAATGGGATAATGGTGGCCCAGTGCTGGAGAGGAGAGGAGCACCACTGCAAAAGTTGTGTGGTGTGAAAAATGCGTGTATTTTATGATTGGCTTTTCGCAAATATTCAAATGAATATTATGTGTGTTGTGCTATAAAGTTATGCTGTATTAATTCTCTTAAGTAGTGGGCTAAATATAGTTTTAGATTATAGCAAAATGTTAAAATAGAAACTGCGCTATGTAGGATACTTTTCCTAAAGAAAGGACTCAGTGAGATAGCAGCCACAGGACACCTGAATCTTTCAGAGAAAGAGAATTTATTGCTCCATTATCAGGAGAAATGAACTTCTTCCTGCCTCAAAGGCACTGTCAGGATTCAGAGGAAGAAGCTGACACTGCCCAGACAGAATCCTGTGTTTGAATGGAATTTATGCGGACTGTCTGTAACTCTTTGTTTCTATTGTCTCATATTGTCCTAGTCCAAATTGTCCAAATTATTATTACTCTAATTGTATTACTGTTTTTATACCCATTTTATTACTATTAAACTTTTAAAATTTTAAAACCAAGTGATTGGCGTTTTTCACATGTGGGATTAAACATCTCCCAGTTTTTATAGGGAATCCTGAGAAACAATCCTTGAGAAGGGCTGGAGATGGGAGAAATTCAGAAATACACCAGGAAATCATATCCCTCTCACCATGCCAAGCCTAGCAGGA
>NW_005054430.1:811908-821105 GCF_000277835.1 Geospiza fortis | reverse complement strand
AGGCTCTGTTCAGTGTCAAATATTTGGATATTCGCAGTGAATCCTGGCAAACCACTCCAATTAGGGAGGAGGGGGGAGGCAGCTCTTGTGTCCCTCACGTTTCCAGCCCAGATGAGGCTGACAGCCCATGATTGCTGCAGACAGCCCCTAATTAACTGTCATTAGCAAACACATGTCAGGGCCCAGGCCGGTGCTGGATCTGCTAATTTTCCTCCAGAATACTAAAAACCGCCTTGAGACCAGCTGGTGAGTGAATTTTGTTGTCTTATTGGACATCCCCGACCTCCCCAGTTCCTAAAGCCTGCTGTTTGGAAGCAGTAATGGATTAAAAGTGTTTCCTTTCTTCCTCCTTGCTGTAGGCAGCCCTAAGGAGAAGGATTGGAACACAAACACAGGGGAAACTGAGAGCTCTGCAGAGCCAGGAAGCGACAAATGAAACAATTCCATCCAAACAACCACACTGAACGTGGAGCTGAGTTTGGTGCAGCCCCCTGCACAGCCAGACCTTAGTTCTGTCTTATTTTCATTAAATTAGAGCAGGTTTAAATTAATCCAGCTCTGTTTCTGCAAGCACAAGGGGAGCGCGGCAGAGGAGCTGGATGGAAATCTCCTCATGGAATTCCTGGTGAAATCAGCCCCTTTGTTGCACAAAGTCACCCAAAGGAAGGCAAATTTATGGATCCAGGTATCACTTGAAGGGGGTAAAAGAGAATTCCTCCCTGTGAGGGTGCAGAGCCTTGGGAGAGAATTCCCAGAGCAGCTGTGGCTGCCCTGGATCCCTGGAATGTCCAAGGCCAGGCTGGACATCAGGGCTGGAGCAGCCTGGGATGGTGGGAGGTGTCCCTGCCATGGCAGGGGTGGCCCTGGATGATTTTAAGGTCTTTTCCAACCCAACCCATTCCATGATTCTTTGATATCTGTTTTAACCCTTCATTCACTGCAGATGCCTGTGATGCTCATGGGAAGTTCTCACCTTGTTGCCCTTTGCCATCATATTTCAAAAGCTCCATACCTTCTCAGTGATTTCTCGTGGGCAGCTCCTCACAGCACCGACTCCTTCTCCTTCACAGCCAACAACTCCAAATCTCTCTCCTCACCCAACTAACCCCCTCTTTTGTAGCACTCATCTTATTGGACACAGCTGAGGCCTATTAAGGGCAGGCCTGTTCCTAATCTTTGGTGATTAGTACAGCTGCAACTCCTCAGGGGTGAGACTGCCTCCTGCACTACCTTTTCTTACATTTCTATCCCTCCACAGTTGCCAACTGCTCTGGAATTCTTTCCAGATTTGGAACGAATTATCGGAATCAATCACTCCCTCCTGAGGGCACCATCAGCAGGATTCCACCACAGAAATCCTGATTTAACTTTCCCTTCATGCTTATACAGTGAAATATTCTCATCCCCTTCTCCAGGTGGACAACAGAAGGGACTGAGGGGGCACCTGATGTTTCCCACAAAACTCCTGTGAGACAAACACATCGAGGTGAAGCACAATCCCCCAATGAACCACGATGGTTTTGGGAATTTTGGGAATTGGCTCACATCCCCGAGGCACTCCTTGTGTGGGAATTTCCAGCACTGATGGCTGGAAATGATTCCTGAAACAGAGATTCCCACTAATGGGCATTTCCAGCAGTTCTCATTAACATCATTATTGATTCTTCCACTTCTCTGTGTTTTCTCCTCTGATTCTTCAAGTTCCTTTTGTTGTTTTTTTTTTCCCCCTGTGATTTTCCAATCACAATATCCACCAGCGCCCTCGTGCCATCGCTCCGTTCAGAGGAGTAAATCCCTCATTCCTGTGAAATGCCCATTTCCCAGCACATTTTCCATGGTGATTATGGACAGACAAGGTGCATTTGGAACATTTGCTCAGCAAAGCATTTCAGGCCATGCCGTGGAAGCACTCGGCAGTTCTTGCTGCTTTCACTCCTCTGTTCCCAAGGTAACTCAGTCACGGGGCAGAATTCAAACCACAGGTGAAAAATGCCACAATTGGACACACGTAACCACGAGCCAAGCTCTGGATTTGTCTTTTTAAACAAAACCTTTCTGCTGATTTTGTGGCGGAGTTGAAAATAACTGCAATTAGTGAATGTTTAATAGATTGGTTCGTGTGTGAATTACAGAGGACTCCAGGAGAGTTTGCATTTCCTGCCTGGTTTCATTTCAGAGTTTAGGAAGGGTTTTTTAGGTTCCACGCACTCATTAATATTCTGCTCCTCTGCTGATAAAGTTCCCATTCAATGCCACATTTCTTGAAAAATGCAAAGAAACGTCCCCAACCTTCCTGGGATGAGGACAAATCCTCCCTATCTCCCTCCATAATCCTGGCCATGTTTGTATTTTCCTTCAGGAGAATTATTTCCCCCACCTGCTCCTCCTGTAGGAGTTGCTTCCTCCTTTTCCTGCTGTCCTGTTCTTCCCAACTAAAACACGTTTATCCTGGTTCCCCCAAATACCAACCACATTTTGCAGAATTGATCAGCAACTCAAATTTTAAGCAAGAACCTGCAGAAGTCAAAGCCCTAAAGATTCCCCAGACAGAGAGAGACACAACCCAGATGGGTGTGGGTGTGTGGATGAACACCAACCCTACTGATAAATAACAATACCTGGTTATTAACTCCCTTCTGGAACATGATTAAGGATATTTATGGCATCACTTTCCTTTCTGTTTTAGGAACTGAACAGAAATTCTCCCCTGAAATGGGCGCAGCATTAAAACCCCGACAGGGCTCTGGCTGTGTAATGTGTTTATGGCTCTCTGCATTTTAAAAAAATTAATTAAAAGCTTGGTAAAAGGTCAGAAGTTGCACAGGGTTACATTTTTCAAGCATGAGAAAGCAGTTTCTTTCCAAAGCCTGAAGACAAACATACTTTTTCTTTGTCAGACAGAAAAAGGTCTTGGAGGGTGATAAATAGCAGAGCTGTCCAATTTTGTAATCCAGTCAGAAAAAATAGACATCTTTGTGCCGAGGTACAAATCAAACCAGCTTTTTCTTTCTTTGCTTAATCACCAATTAAAAGTACAATATATTATGTGAACTTTCAGGTAATCTAAATTGAATTTCATTCACATTAAAGAATGCAACCTCTCATTTGATAAAAATGGAGCAACTATTCTTTTGGAGAGCCCATGGAATCAGTAATTTAGCTGAACTGGAGAGTGTGTGGCTTCTCAGAAAAGAATTACACTGCTGATTGTGTTAAGCAAATAATAATTAACACAAGTACATACAGCTCTAATTAGCGAGGAACTTAATTAAACAAATACACCAGCACAGCAAAATGCATAACAAAGTAATTGTACAGCGCCTTGCCAACGTGGCTTTTCTTTTTACACGGTGATGGTAAAACAATTTTGGGTAGAGAAGAGCAGAAATCAGGCCCTGCCCAGCCCCTCTGAAACACACACAGACCCCAGGAAATGATGTGGAATTCCCTGCACTGCCTGGAATCCCCTGCATTGCCCCATCCCTATTTCCCATGACGTGGAAGAGCTGTGCACAAAAACTCCGAGCAGCTCTGGGTTTCAGGGCTATGAAGGAAAATTCCTGATTCCCTAAATTAAAACAATATAAAACTTCAATCTGTCATCTCTAACCCTTTATCTTGTTCTGGCAGCCTGGAAAATGTACCCTGAGGTTGAGGCATGGAGTTGTGGAAGAGCTGAAGTTGGAAAGTTGTCCAAGATTGTCCAAGACTGAGTCTGGGTGGGTTTTGGGGATCTTCCAGGATAAAAATTCCACAACCTCCCTGGGCCACCTGCCCTCACATGAAAACCACATTTCCCGATGTTCACAGCATCCCAGGATGGAAAAGACCCCAGTGGGATCATCTGGTCCCAGTCCCTGCTCCAGCAGGGCCATCCCAGAGCCCTGGCGCAGAATTGCATCCACACAACTCTGGAATATCCCCAGGGAAGGAGATCCCACCCTTTTGTGGACAATCAATTCCAGTGCTCTGTCACTGCGCAGGAAATAAGATTTTCCTCCTGTCCAGGTGGAATTCCCTCATGTTGAAGTGGGAAGCGACTTCAGTCACTGATTTCAGGCCTGCAGATACCAGGTCCATGGTAGCGAGCATGGAAAACTTGGATTTTCCTGGCATTTTCCCTCTGGCAGTCAATAAGCCTGTAAAGTTTGCATGAAGAAGGATTCTCCCATCCTTCTTCCAGCACCGCATGGGAGAATTCCCAAGGTCATATCAGTGCTTGTGGAAACACAAAAGGTGTCTCCAACAACTCCAAAAAACTTGGAAAGTTCCCTCACAAAGACTGCTGTGACCAACTGGAAGTGGTTTATTCCAGAAAAAAACCAACTTTTTTCTGAAACACACCTCGAATTTCACCAGATGTTTTTTTCTACAAATCCCTGGAGTTAATCAGAGGTTTGTCCATGACTCTGAGTCCTTCACACCAAGGTTTGGAAGTTCCTACACCTGCCCTGTTCCCAGCTCACCCTCATTTCCCCCAGGGATTTTATCCATCCCTGTGTTTGTGAGCAGAGAGATGAAGGTTCAAAATTTGTCTGCAAATTCCCAAAAAACCCTCTTGTCCCTGTGGAACAAACTCCAGGGAATTCAGCACCCCTGGCGGGTCACCAAGAATCTGAAGGAAGATCCTCCCACCCCAAAAATTCCCCAATATCTGGATGGACACCTTGGCACCAACACACATCCTCCAGAGAGGAGAACAATCCCTTTTTGTTTGTTCTCAACACCATTTTCCCCACACCAGTTTCATCCTCAATCTTTTAAGCTTGTAATTTCCTCCTAAATAATTTATGCAGCACAGAAATGAGGATTTTTTTTTTTGCCTCGTTTTTGTCCCTGTTTAAGTATTTCCAGCCAGTAAAGACATTTTTAATCAGTAAAAATAAAGGGAATAGAAGTGGGGGGAGCTCTTTATGGCTGAGGAGTTGTGGGCATCTTTGAAACAAAAATGCAACACCCCAACTGCATCTTTAATATCTTTTATGAGTCTGTCTGTGAAGCAGCAGCAGCAGTGTTGATACAGCCTAATTAAATCAATTCATCTGTGGAACTTTGCAGTGCTTGGACTTTTTCCAGCAGGGCTCCTTGGAGCATCTTTTTTTCCATTCTCAATCTCTTCCCAAATTTTCTGAGGTAAACAACAACAACAACAAAAATGATAGTTTCTTTCCTGACATTCTACAATCACTGAAGGTTGAAGCCCCAAAGGATTTTTTTCCTTGATGTTAAACTTTGTGTTTATCAATCCTGTTCTCAGCCGCAAGCTCCTCGCCACCACCCTGCTCTTCATTATTTCCCAATTTATTATTTGTATTCCCATGGTGCCCGCAGGCTTTGAGGAGCACTGATTTAGCCATGGTTTCCCTTCCCTTTTTTGTTTTTTATTTCATTTCTGGGTGATAAACTGGAAGATCAGGCTTAAAATTCACGGAGTAAGGAGCACAGGAACTCAGAGTGTGATTTGGAATTGCAGGCCCTGAGTTTGCTCAGGGTTCTGGGGGTGTTTGCCCACCATGGGATGCTTTTGTTCCCCTCTGGCACGACAGAAGCACTTCCTTGTCAAAGATCTTCAGATCTGAAGCAGGAAAGTTGGTTTTTTATTTCATTTTAAACTTGGGGTTTTTTTGTGTTTTGATGGCCACATGTGCCATGTCAGCTTCTATGTGATTAAGAGGATGGAGAGTCTATGAAGAATTTAATGAAATTGAAAAGCTGCTGAAATTAAAAGGCTGCTGTCCATGACTACAAGAGCTCCAACACCCTAAAGAACTGAAGCAAGAGATGGACACATACATCCCAAAGCCAAAGACTCTGGAATTCCTGTTCCACTTGTGTTACACCCACAGAATCCCCAAAAAAAGCTGGGTCTTTAATAATAATCTCCAGAAAACCACTCTGACTCCAAAAAACTTGGTTTTTAAAATAAGAAATGAGGATTATGGAGGTATTTTCTAATTTGTGGAATCACAGAATGGGTTGGAAAGGACCTTTAAGGGTCCCCTGATCCAACTCTTTTGTCATGGGCAGGGACATCTTTATGGATTTTATGGATTCCCACAAAGATCAGGTTGCTCAGAACCCCATCCAACCTTGAAGGAAATGAGAAAAGGAGAAAGGAAGGGAAGGAAAAAGAAAGAAAAGAAAGAGAAAGAGAGAGAAAGAGACAGAGAGAAAGAAAGAGAGAGAGAAAGAGAGAAAGAAAGAGAGAGAGAAAGAGAGAAAGAAAGGGAGAAAGAAAGGGAGAAAGAAAGGGAGAAAGAAAGGGAGAAAGAAAGGGAGAAAGAAAGGGAGAAAGAAAGAGAGAAAGAAAGAGAGAAAGAAAGGGAGAAAGAAAGGGAGAAAGAAAGGGAGAAAGAAAGGGAGAAAGAAAGGGAGAAAGAAAGGGAGAAAGAAAGGGAGAAAGAGAAAGGAGAAAGGAGAAAGGAGAAAGGAGAAAGGAGAAAGGAGAAAGGAGAAAGGAGAAAGGAGAAAGGAGAAAGGAGAAAGGAGAAAGGAGAAAGGAGAAAGGAGAAAGGAGAAAGGAGAAAGGAGAAAGGAGAAAGGAGAAAGGAGAAAGGAGAAAGGAGAAAGGAGAAAGGAGAAAGGAGAAAGGAGAAAGGAGAAAGGAGAAAGGAGAAAGGAGAAAGGAGAAAGGAGAAAGGAGAGGAAAAGAAAAGGAAAAGGAGCTTGGTCTGGGGGAAGAAAGGAAATCTTGCAAATAAAACTCCCAAAGAAAGGAGAGATCAAACAACAGAGAACTCACCTGAGGCACAGTAAATATTCCCAATAAAAGTAATAAGGTGGACAATATAAACACAGGTGCAGCTGTTTAATCAGTGCTGGCTTAGAGGGAATCTTCTCCAATTAAATTAAAACAGCACAGAAATGGGATATAAAACTCCTTTTTATGATATTTTAATATGATATTGGATAGTCCAAGTGGGTAATTTAGCACTATCACTGTACCAAGGTTCAGCCTCCATCCCCTCTGATGGAAACAGAACCTCTGGAAGATGTTGTCTTTCCCCCGCCTTAATCCTATCCTGCAAAAAATCCTAAACTTCAAATGATTCTACAGAACAAGTTTTATTCATCAGCACAAACTGCATCAATATCCAAAATCAACCAACCTGCCTTGAGCACAGGTTCAGGTGGAGCCTAATTTCCATTTCATTGACTTGGGTGAAAAATTGTGATGCACACCCACAATCTGGGGTGGGGGGGGAAGTGCACATTTTGGGCAAAACCCCAAATGTTTTTTAGGTTTTGTGTGCAGAGAGGAGATTCCTCCTCCAATTCCCGGCCTGGAGTTTTCCCCTCCTGTTTCTGGCTGGACTTTGGAGCTTGCCCAGATCCAACCTTTCCTTTTTCCTAACAGGAGCCACTCAATATTTTTATTTCACTCTGCTCCTGCAGGAATTTCTGCCCTTTCCAAGAGATCTTCCGAGCCCTTTTGTGAAGCTGAACAACCAGAACCAGCCCCAGGTACCACAGGGAAAGTTCCAAACCAGTCCAGTGCAATGACATATTAACCCTCATTAACACTTTGTTAATTTCCTAATTGATGATCATGGTAGTCTTTATAAGGGAACTTTCCAAGTTTTTTTGGGTTGTTGGAGACACCTTTTGTGTCTCCACAAAAAAAAAATTCCCTAAATCCCTTGCCCCTGCTTTCCACCTCACCTCACCACCTCCTCTTCCCCTCACTTTCCCTTCTGTCAAAGCCTCATACAAGAAACTCTGAGCTGCTTAAAAAGAGCAATAAAATGTTATTACGCTCAATAACTTCCAGCAGAATCAAATCTTCCCTCGGAAACAATCGAATTCTGAAAGCAGCATCCACCACCTTCCCTGCAAAGCACAATATATTGGGAGGAAAAAACCAACCTCGGCCGGGGCTAAAGCAGGATTTTAACGCTTGCTTATCCTGGGAGAAATCTCTGACGGGGAATTTGAAACGGGAAAAGGCACAAAGGATTTCTGGGATGGCGTTCAGCCTTTTGTTTTACCTACTGTGAGCAAACAGATGATCAGAGGAGGGGATAAAAGGCTTTTTCTTTGGATCAAGGATGCTTTCTGAAGGGATGGGATAGAGGTGATCAGAGGAAATCCAGCTGCAGCAGTGAGGAAGGGTTTCTATAATAGATTATAAAGCCTTAATGCATTCCAAACACACAGAAAAGCAGTTTGGTTTGGCTTGCAGGAGTTCAGGGCAGCGTGGAGAGACATTAGCAAGTCAAAGCAGCAGCAGCATTACTGAGGGATCAAACAAAAACACCTTAATTTTGGAGTATTTTGCTATTAATAGTCTGGCTAAACAAGTTCTAGCCAGGTTTTCCCAAGGAAAATGGGAATTTTGCTCAGCAGAGTGGTGACATTTGCAAATTTGTGCTTATAAAAATAGTGTTTGGTTCCAGGGCCTCAAATCACACCCAGGTGGGACAGGGGATCCACGGCCACAGGAGCCCATCCATGGGGATCCACGGGCGCAGGAGCTCCCAGAGGATGGAGCAGGCTCTGCTCCAGGCCCAGCGGTGACACCAGGGGAAGGGGCAGAGACTGAGCCCAGGAATTCCCCCTGGATGTGGGGCAGAGCTTTACACAATCACAGCATCCCTGGGTTGGGAGAGACCTTCAAGGCCATGGAGTCCAGCCCAGCCCCTGGCACCCAGTGCCCCATCCAGGCTTGTTAAACACCCCCAGGGATGGTGACTGCACCCCCTCCCCGGGCAGCCATTGCAGAACTTTATCCCCCTTGCTGGAAAAGCTTTTTCCTGCTCTCCAGCCTGAATTTCCCTTGGCACAGCTCGAGGCTGTGTGCTCTGGTTGTGTCAGAGCTGCTGGAGAAAGAGCCCGAGCCCAGCTGGGCACAGGCACCTTTCAGGGGCTGCAGGGAGTGCTGGGGGCAGCCCTGGATGATTTTAAGGTCCCTTCCCACCCAAACCATTCCATAATTCCTTTGGTACATCTCATGGTAAATGTGACAAAAGCGTGCAGAGGGGAAAAGGTCACCTGGTAAACCATTCCCAAATTTCACTTTTTGTAATTACCACATGAAAACTCCAGGAAAAACCTTGGCAGAAATGTTCTAGCTGGGATGGGGTTGGCTCCTCGAGCTGGGAAGGTGACTGTGACAAGGGAACAACACTTGCACAAACTCCTTTCCACATCAAAGGGGACTTGAAAAGGCTTCATCCCGTCCTCACTATTGCACAGAG
>NW_005054430.1:803554-811854 GCF_000277835.1 Geospiza fortis | reverse complement strand
GCTGCCTTTGAAACCTGATTTGCATCAAATAGCCACTCCAACGGGAGCCAAATGCTGGGAAGCACTAATGAAGATAAAGCTGCTACATGAGAATGATGCTTTTGAAGAGAATCCCCCATGCCCTCCTTCCCTGCAGGTCCTGCTCACAGGAAACCTCCTCAGGGCAGGAGCCCAGCTGGGAGAACTGCACGAGGCACACTCTGCTGCCTCAGGAGAACATTGGTGGCCAAATCCCACCCCTGGAGGTGTTCAGCCATCCTGGAAGTGCTCAAGGCCAAGTTGGACAAGGTTTGGGGCCCACAGAAGGTGTCCCTGGCCATGAAGACACCCCTGGCCATGTAGGCATCCTTGCCCATGGAAGTTGTCTCTGCCCATTGAAGGTGTCCTCAGACATGGAAAGTGTCCTTACCCATTAAGGAGTCCCTGCCCATGGAAGATGTCCCTACCCATGGAAATGTCCCTGTCCATGGAAGGTGTCCCTAGCCATGAACACATCCTTAGCCATGGAAGATGTCTCTGCCCATGGAAAGTGTCCTTGGCCATGCAGGTGTCCCTGCCCATGGAAGGTATCTCTGTCCATGGAAGATGTCCTTGCTCATGAAGGAGGCCCTGCTCATGAAGATGTCTCTGCCCATGGAAGGTGTCCCTGCCAATAAAGGTGTCCCTGGCCATGGAAGGTGTCCTTGGCTCATGAAGGTGTCCCTGCCCGTGGAAGGTGTCCATGGAAGGCATCCTTGCCCATGGAAGGCATCCTTAGCCATGGAATATGTCCCTGCCCATGAAGGTGTCCTTGTCCATGAAGGTGTCCCTGCCAATGGAAGGTGACCCTCGCCATGAAGGTGTCCCTGCCCACAGAAAGTCTCTATGGAATGTGTCCCTGCCCATGGAATGCGTCCCTGACCATGGAAGGTGTCCCTGACCATGGAAGGTTTCTCTGCCCATGGAAGGTGTCCCTGCCCACAGCAGAGGTTGGACTTGGATAATCTTTAAGATCATTCCATCCCAAACCACTCCAGCAATCACTGCTTGGTCCTTCAGACACCCACAAAGCCAAACCTCGTGGTAGGAAAGTTTAAAACAAAGTTAAACAGCCCAAAACCAAGCTCAGACCACGAAGTAGCAGCAGCAAGGGCCTCACCACCAAATGCTTTAATGTCCAAATTTTTTCAAACCAAGATTAATTCCTTGTGGGAACTGAGTCTCCCACAGAAAAGCAAAAGGAACCATGGATTTCTGTCACCGTTTCAGTGACAGCTCAGAATCTCATTTTATTTTCATATGCTTAGAGAAACTTCTCTTTCTTAGCACAAACACTGATGTTGCTTTTTTTTTTTTTCCAGTTTTAAACCCAACAAATGAGAATTGGACTTGGCATCAACAAGAGGCTTTTAGAGAGAACAACTTTAAATTTGTGTCTGTTGATAAACAGCAAAGATGATCCTAAAGGGAACTGGGAGGAACTTTTAGGACCTTCAGATCAGTGGCCACAACACTACAAAAATATTGACCCGGGATTTTCTTTGTGTGGCTCATCTAGGCCATCAACAGCCTAAATTTGGCAACTTTTGTCTCAAAATAAAAACGTACCTGAATTTTCAGGAGGGGGGAGAAGGGCCCATCTTTCTCCCTCATAAAAAAAAAAAGGCAGCTACAGACACGGAGCTCTGGCTGATTATTAAGGTTTTTCAGACCAAGGGGAGAAAATTGAGGGCTGCAGTGATGTGACAATCTTACAAATCACACCTTGGATGCCACCTTTGAAGGGTTCAGTCTGTTAATGGTCTGTGCCTCGGGGAGAGCAGGGGAAGGAGGGGGCAGCTCCTCGTTAAAATTCCACAATTCCAAAACCTTCCCAACAAAGAAGCCACGACTGGCACCAAGCAGGGACACCTGGGTCACCACCATATGGCAGCACAGCAGGGGCACAGCGCCCAGGACGTGGCGGCAAATTGAGATTTTTTTTTTTTGTTTTTTAAAAAAAAGCTGCCTTGGAATCGTGAGAAATGACAAAAAAGCTTCTGCACATTTGGGGAAAAAAAAAAAAGAAAAAAGAAAAAAATATAAATTTTAGATTTCTCCAGTGAGAGCCAAGCTCTGACAGCTCTTTGGGGGCTTTTGCAGGTCCTGGTGCTTTTACAGCTGTGTCTACCAGGACTCCTCAGTAACACTTCCAAATTAATTCCGACACTTCCCACATGAAAAGCAGAACTTTTGGAAACAGGGGTAAAAGGAAGTGTGATAGATTCAACTATTAAAAAAAAAAAAAGCCCAAACAATCCAAGAAATCCTCCTGCTCCTTTCTCTGTTTTCCAAGGCTGTGGTGAGATCTCTGGTGGGCAGAAGGTGCTGCTCAGGGCCAGGACTGTGTGGGATCCCTATTCTGGTTCCTCTGGATGCAGGAGTAACAGAGGGGACATTTCCATGGCTTGGAAGGATGGAGAGAGGCTGGAAAGGGCTCTGAGTCCCTTTTGAAGCAGCTCAGGTCAGTCCTCCAGCCCAGGTCTGCTCCTCTCCAGCACAGCTGATTTTTAGATAATTACTTTGGAAAAGGACATTCCTTTGGTTTGCAAAAGGACATTCAGGGACACCAGAGCTTTTATTGAGCCCTGGGGTAAAAAGTCAATTTATGGAGAAGGGAAGAGAGTGCAGGACAATGGAACAGATTTTTCCCTCTTGCAGAGCATGTTTCAGGCAGAAAGCCCTCCCCAGGCTGCCAGGGAAGGACCATTAAGGTGCCTTCACCCACCAAAACTGAGAATCAGCCGGGGCTCCTCATCCCTGGCAGTGTCCAAGGCCAGCCTGGACACAGTGGGAGGTGTCCCCTGTCCCAGCCATGGTTTGGGCTGGAATGAGACGATCTTCATGGTCTCTTCCAACCCATACCATCCTGTGGCTTTCTCTCCTTTAATTCTGAGTTTACCATGACCTCTCCCAGCCCCCCAGGCTGCTCCTCTGCATGTTGGGTGTTCCCTGTCCAAGCGGGAAAGGTGGCACCTGACCCCAGCCCTGCTCTGCCCCATCTCACAGAGGCTCTGTTGGCACAGCTGTGATCATCTCATCCTTCATTCACCCTGTGGGTTCCCTGGCTGAGCAAAGGAGGGATCAGAAAACGCCACAGAACATTTTTATGGATGATTCAGCACTGCAGCACGTGGGTTTATGGGTTTTTTTTTCCTCCCATCCCCAAAAACAAAAACCCTGCTGGGATTTTTCTTTGTTTGGGGTGACAAACCATCAGTTCCCCTTTCCTTTCTGGATCTCAGACTATCCAGGAAATAAGTAGCCTCAGAAATCCATGGATGCCCCAAAGCCAAGGAGAAACGAGCAACACATCCCTCAAAACTTTTTGTCTTCCTCTGTTCCCAGAGATCTTCCCAGACATCCAAGCCCTGGGCTGCTGCCAGGGCAGCTGATGCTCTGGGGCAGGAAAACGAGGCCAAACAGGTACAGAGAGAATGGCACAGCTGCTCTGTGGCACCATGGAAAAATACAAATCAACCCCATTCTTCTCCTGTCTCCTTGAGAACCCCTTCATGCGCTCAAACAAAAAGCCTCAATTTCAATTCCCACTTGGATTTGTGGAATTCTGACAAGTCCTCAGTCAAGCAAGATCCCCTCCTTCAATCAGCCCCCATTTTCTGGAGATGCTGGAGAAGGAGGAAGCTGAAGTAATTATTGAAAAATCATAAGCAGCAGCTTTGCCCTAATTGCCAGGACTCCTTTGTCATTTTTTAAATTGATTACACAAGTATTGACTGAACTCCCCGAGTCTTGTGCTGATAGGAACAGCAGCCGGAGAAAAACAAAATGCAATTAAGCATCCCAATATCCTGCTGGACATTCGTGACTGGGAACAAAAAAAAAAGAAGGAAGGAAAGAAGGAAAAGTAAAGCCTGGAAGAAAATCCCCACTGGTGTCATCCACAGTCAGCAACAGCTGGATGTCTGTGATGGGAGCAACGTCCTTGTCCAGAAAAAGTGTTTTATCTCCTACATTCCCAAAGTGGTTGCATTTAATTCCTTATTTTAAAAGATGGAATGGTTTGGGTGGGAAGGACCTGAGAGATCATCTCATTCCACCCCTGCCATGGCAGGGACACCTCCCACCATCCCAGGCTGCTCCAGCCCCAGTGTCCAGCCTGGCCTTGGCCATTGCAGGGATGCAGGGGCAGCCCCAGCTGCTCTGGCAATCCCAGCCCAGCCAGGAATTCCTCATTGCCAAGATCCCATCCATGCCTGCCCTCTGGCACTGGGAGCCATTCCCTGGGTGCTGTCCCTGCAGGCCTTGGCCCCAGTCCCTCTGCAGCTCTCCTGGAGCCCCTGCAGGCCCTGCCATGTGCTGGAAGCTCTCCCTGGAGCCTTCCCTGCTCCAGGGGAACATTCCCAGCTCTCCCAGCCTGGCTCCAGCTCTGTGTATTCCTCCGGATTCACCTCAGCAATTCTGGCCAAAGGAATTTTTGTGGATTTGTTTTGGTTTTGTTTCTCTCCTCCACCTGGCTCTGATTTTTTGACCATCTCGACCCCAACTTCTAAACCAAAATGAAATCTCTCTCATTTCCAGCTGTTCCACGCCCATCTCACTGAGCTCTGCCCTTATCACCAAAAACTTTTCTAAAAAGCTCCTTTGATTGGAACAATTTAAAGAGCAGTTTTTATCATCCTTCTTCCGTGGAAGAAAAAAAAAAAAAACAACTTCATACCACAACATCACCTGCAAGTGTAACAGGAGAAAGGGATTGTATCCCAATCCTCCAGATCCATCTGCTCTCAAGCAGACAAGAACAACTTCCAGGAGGCTCCTGGTGATAAGCCTGCCTTGACGTGGATAGGGATTGCAGGAATTGATTTCCTAGGTTGTTTCAGATATGATAAGAAGCATAAATAGTGCACAAGAACTCCTGAGTTTGCAGATACCACTCTCTTCATTTCTCTTCCAGCTAATCATGATTTTTTTTTTGAAGAAAAAACCCCCACATTTTTAGTATTGAATTTTTAGCATTGAAAAATAGTGTTATTTTTCAAACAAGATCTGCAGCGTTCAGGGACAGGGCAGGTATGGTGCAGATCAAATAAACTACTCCACTTTTCAAGATGAACAACCAATTATGAGATAAAGAAAATTAAAAATAAAATATTAAAATATGTTTACAGCATTATTCTCAACTGTTTGACCAGAGGGAGGAATCAGCAGGTGTAGTGAGAGGGTTCAATAATGTCTGTAAAGGTAATTAGCAGGTGCGATCATCTCTCCAGAATAATCTCTGATTATTCAGAGATTTTAAACACAGGGGATGGGATGGAGCTCTCAGCACTTAGAACTCTTCACTGAATTAAACTCCAAGTAATAAAGTTTTACCATAAACCACACTTTGAAGATGAAGAAAATCCTTCCAAGAAGAGTTTTCCCCTCTGTTTCACAAAATATTGACCTGCTCTTTCTGGTTATGAAACCAAATTAAAATTTAATGTAACTCTGGTTTGTTTCTTGCTTTTTTAGCGAGGCTGGACAAGGAAAGTGGATGGTCAATTTAAGGTTTTTTGCCTGCAAAAAACCCCCAGCATTTACACCCCAGCTCAATACAAACAATTTCACATTCTGCAATGTGATGTAAAATGAAACTCTATGTTTTTTCAACAATTCCCTGCAAAACTTTATAAATGGTGTCAGCTGAGAGAACACCAAACCATGGCCACCAAGAGCACCTTGATGGTGGAGCTCAGCACTGTTGTTGTTCAGGGGCTGTTTTAGTCTAAAAAAAGTGAATTTTCACAGAATGAACCCCAGAATGGTTTGGTTGGAAGGGACCTGAAGGCTCATCTTGTTCCAAACCCCTGCCAGGAGCAGGGACACCTTCCACTGCTCCAAGAACTGTGCCAGCATTTCTGATTGCAAGCAGAACTGTTAATATCCAACTATTCCCAAACAGGAGTGGTGCAGAGGGAGTGATTTCCCAAAACAGGGAGAGGATCCATGTCCCAGCCCAAGGGATGAGCAGCCCCAGTGGTGGCCTTGGGAGAAGACACGAGGGAGATGTTTGGCTGCAGCACATCTGGTTGTGCTCCTCCAAACTGCTGTCATCTTATTACAAAATTCCTCACCTTCTCGGTGATTTCTCATGGGCAGCTCCTCACAGCACTGACTCCTTCTCCTCACAGCACGGCCAACAAACTCCAACAACTCCTCCCCCAGCCAACCCACTCTTTTATAGCACTCATCCTTATTGGACACAGCTGTGGCCTGTTCCTAATCTTTGGTAATTAGTACAGCTGCAACTCCTCAGGGGTGAGATTACTTTCTACACATTCTTTATTTTCTTACATTCTATCCCCCCACAACAAACTGCATTTCCCATCCAAAATCCAGCTGTGGGATGGAGCCTGTGGCATTAGGAGTGATTGTCACTCAAGGGCACAGCCCAGCACAGGGTCCTGTTGTGCCTCAGCCCATGGATCCAGCCTGGCCACATCCCTCTGGCAGATCCACATCCCACCCAGCCTGGTGTGATCCCAGAACAGACTGAAGGTGCCCTTGATCTGTTGGCATCTATTGCAGGGGCTCCATATCACAAAAGTTGTCTCCTATCACAAAAGTTTCACACCTTCTTGGTGTTTCTTGTGGGCATCTCCTCACAGCACCGACTCTTCTTCACAAAGCACCCAACTCACTCCAGTTCCCTTCTCAACCACTCAACCTACCCTTTTATAGCACTCTTCTTCTCACTGGTTACAGCTGTGGCCTGTTCCTAATCTTTGATAATTGGCCCAGCCGCAGCTCCTTAGGGGTAAGATTGCTTTCTACACCATCTTTATTTTCTTATGTTCTATCCCCCCCACACTGATCCACATCTGTGATAAAACCTTAAACCTCCCCCACTGGACACCACTGGTGTAAATCCACTGCCCCCCCAGCCTCCCAGCTGGTTTTGCACCCACACAATCCCAGCATCGCTGAGGTTGGAAAAATCCTCCTGGAGCATCGAGTCCAAGCTGTGCCCGATGCCCACCTTGTCCCCAGAGCCCTGAGTGCCACCTCCAAACCTTCCTGGGCAGGCCCTTCTCACCCTTTCCATGCAGAAATTCCTCCTGATGTCCACCCTGAGCCTCCCCTGGCTCAACTTGAGGCCGTTTTCTCTCACCCTGTTGCTCATTCCCTGGGAGAAGAGGCCAATCCCACCCTGGGTCACCCTCCTGTCAGGAAGAGTGTGTCCCCTAGACCATGGATTAATTATCACTCAATAAATATCTATCCCTAGAATGCTTCTTCACTTGCACAGCAGCAAATTCTTCCTTCCCTTCCCATCTGGAATTTCTTTCCCCTCAGGCTACACCTGCAGCACTCCTGACTATGAAATACCAGCTCCACAATAAAAATGCAGCTTCTGTCCCTCCTTCATTTTCCAAAATCCATGAGGTGAACAGGACAAGAAGAGCATCTCAGATCTTCTCA
Source organism: Geospiza fortis (assembly GCF_000277835.1). Lineage (NCBI taxonomy): Eukaryota > Metazoa > Chordata > Aves > Passeriformes > Thraupidae > Geospiza > Geospiza fortis. The sequence goes on along the minus strand of NW_005054430.1, from coordinate 804,408 downwards.
CCTGCCCTGGTTCTTGACAATTAATTGGGAAAAAATCTTTAAACCAGAGGAAAGGAGAAAGCGAATGAATCTCAAGTGCTCCATCCTTTTGCATGTGAGCTCAGGTTCCTGTAGGAACAAACCCAGGGCCAACAATTCTCCTGCAAAAAGGAAGGAATTGCTTCTCCTGGCACTTGGGTCTGCAAACTGTTACCTAAAGATTTTCTGAAGCTTTGCCCACTCTGCTGTGCCCCCCTTCTGGAATCTCAAACAATCCATTTTTCATGCAATGTTTAACGGTTTGATGGAAAAGTGATAGGTATTGACTTTTTGCTTTTTGAGCAGCTCATTCCTCCTCAGTCACTGCAGTGATGAACAAGAAATGTGGGATCTCAAAGGACTTCAGCAAGGGCTCTGTGGGGACCTCCTAAAACCATGGAAATGAGGAACAGGAGAAGATCTCCCTGAGCAGTGAGAGGTGCCAATGAGGCTGGCTGAAAGAGGAGCCTCCACTTCCAGCTGTGTTATTTCCAACTCTTGATTTCCAGTTCCAGCCCCACTGTGTGCTGCAAATTCCCTTTGGGAATCCTACAGCAAGGGGAGCAACAGATTGACCAAGCCCAGGGGGACTGGACAGAAAACCATCCAAGCAGTAAATGCAAAGAAAAAAACTTCTTGCCTGTGAATAATGGAATCGTGGAATGGTTTGGATTGGAAAGGACCTGAAAGATTCATTCCAGCCATGCCATGGCAGGGACACCTCCCACTATCTCCAAGCCCCAGTGCCCAGCCTGGCCTTGGCCATTGCAGGGATGCAGGGGCAGCCCCAGCTGCTCTGGCAATTCCAGCCCAAGCAGAGGGGGAGCACAGCCAAG
>NW_005054430.1:789573-803155 GCF_000277835.1 Geospiza fortis | reverse complement strand
CCAGGGTGCTCCAATCCTTCCTTGGCCATTGCAGGGATGCAGGGGCAGCCCCAGCTGCTCTGGCAATTCCAGCCAGAGTTGAGGGGGAGAACAGCAAGGCACACATTGATAAATCCCATAATTATTAATTACTATTAACATCATCACTAAAATAACATTTGCTTCAAAGCTGCTGCTGGAGAAGAAAGTAACCTTCAACTCTGAGAAATATTAAAAATAGAGCAATCTGCAAGGAAATTATGAGTGACAGAGGGAGAGGTAAAGAGCAATGCTTAAATAATATATGGAAACCTGTAATTCAGCCTGACACAAATTCATTTTTCTCGCTCTGCCACTCCGAAGCATCCAATCAATGAGACAAATCTCCATGGCAAAGCCATTATTTAAACAAAGCTGGCTTGGCTTAAAAACACAATAATTTGGGCCAATTTAGGACTGTGATATTATGCACCATTTCGCTTTGTGATGCTCTGAGAGATGCCACATTGATCTGGGAATGAAAAGCCAACAACATTTTGATAGTTCATAGATTTCCCCCTTTCTCTTTGCCTCCCAGCCCCCAGATGTTGAATAGCCCAGCAGCCCCCAGCTCTGCTCTCCACTCTGGGTTTGTTCTCCCTGAAAGCCAAACTGGAGAGACTTCTTGAAAGAAGCAGCAGTAATAAAGAAGAGATAACGACTTAAATGCAGCTTTAACAATGCTGCTTTCTTCCCTTTTGAAATAAGCATCTGGGGCTGGTTTTTTCTCCCCAAAATATGCTCAATTGCTGCCTCCAAATGCATCAGCAAAGCTGAGAAATGGGAGGAAAGTTACTCCTTGAGCTGGTGGATGGGATCTGATTTTAAGGACCTGACAGGAATTTTGGTTCAGCTCCTGATTCCCTAAAACTCCAAGGAGTTAAAGATCCAAAGTTGCTCCAGCTGTTTGTTGGATCAAGGCCAGGGCAGCGCAGAGCTCTGCAGGACTGAACAGCCTACAAGGAAAGGAGCAGGAACTGGAAGAGGCTGCCCAGGGAAGGGCTGGCATCACCATCCCTGGGAGTGTCCAAAACCCCTCTGGATGTGGCACCTGAGGCCGTGGTTTAGTGATGAACACTTAATGATTCTTCAATCAACCCCTTCATCTTCCTGGGTGTTCATTCCCCATCCTTAAAATGGGAGTGATTATCCTTCTATTCTCTCATCCCTTGCTTGCCCACTTTAGCCACATTTCATCCTCTTTTCATCTGCCTGTGCCCTGCTGGGCCCCCACTGAGGCTGAAGGGCTGATTCATCACTGAAATGCTCGTAACAAACAGAGATATTGCACTCAGAGCATCTGAAATGCATTTCCACCTCTGGCTTTTGTGGTTTTGCTAATCAGAAAACATCGAATTATCTCCATTTAGCAGCTGTCACTGAGCCACCCACCACTGGTTAAACTGGCTCACAACCACGGTGACTGTGCAATGAGCGCACGGCATTCCAAGAGAGCTTTAAAAAGGTGATCTGACGCAAAAACTCTGACTTAAATGAGAATAATCCCCGTTTTTATTGCCTCACAATGGGATTGCAGCACAGCAGTTACGAGGGAGAGGAAGATGAATTGTCTCTAGAGACTCTAAAAGTTGCCAAGAGCTCCTCGTGGCAAGGTGAAATCCATTCCTGGGTGCTGCTTCTGTTTTCAGAGATTCCAATCCGAAGTCCTGGGGGTTTTATTGCTCTGTGAATCAGCAATTGCAAAAGCACTGCACGACAACAGCAACCAAAAGCAAAACGTGACAGCTCTGGGGCAGCTCTGATCCAGGAGGGATTTGGGACTTCACACTGGAAAGCTCTGAGCGAGACATTCCAAAGTGAAAAGTTTTCTGAGGATGTTTGTGTTCAGAAACTCTGCCTGAAGTGTCAGTGCTGGCTCGCATCAAATAATCACAGGAAACAGCCCAAATTTGGCTTTTTTCCTGCTGTGATGCAAGCAGGAATCCCCGGGCTGGTTTTGTGGGGGAGCTGGAACACCAGGACAGACACCCAAAAGTACAGAAAAATGTGAAAATGCAGAAGAGGAACCTCAGAGGAGTCTGGTCCTTGCTGCTCCTGCCAGTCCTTCGGGGGTTTGGCTGTGCTCAAAATTGGGATGAAAGTGATTTAGTGAGGTCAGGGCACTGTTCTCTCAGGAAAGTGTCTCCCCAGGTGTGATTATATTATATTATATTATATTATATTGAGAACCAAAATTACCAAACAGTTGATTGCCTTCATTGTAAGACAAAGATGCAAAAAATATGCAATATTTATCATAATTGACACTCCTGAAAATGTTCTTAACTGAGCTTGACTGACATCAGTCATACTCTATACACTAGACACAATAGAGGTATGAAAGATTTAGTTGTCAAATTAAAGAGCATAGAAAATAAACTCACAATAAAACGACTAGCAACAGGCAAGCTTTTCTTACAGAAATTCAGACATCAATTAGAAATATTTGATTAAAAATTAAAAATAAAGGAAGAATTTTGATGCTTCAGTGGGTCATATCCACCACTAGCAGGATAGTGTTTCTACTGTTTGCTACCAAAAAATATAATTAAAATATCTCATAAATAAATAAATAAATAAATACAGAGATGTTGCTCTGATCCCTCCACATCCACCTGAGCGCTGCTGCTCCCACCAAGGCCCAGCCTGCCTGGTCAGGAGCAGAATTAGGGAATATGAAAAAAGACCTCAAAGCCTCGATGCTGCTGGCAGATGGACTCACACGTGGGCTGTATTTACTGAGCTCTGTGGGTTGAAAAGGAATTTAAAGTCCACCCAGTTCCTTCCACAGCGCTCCAAGCCCTGTCCAACCTGGACTTGGACACTTCCAGGGATCCAGGACCTTAACAGAGGCTGGATTTTGATGCTCTTTCACATTTCTCTTGAAAGCTGAGGAGCTTTTTCGTGATCAGGGAGAAAGTTAATTGACAAACACTGTTATTATTAAACTAGATTAAACTTGGAATCACCACCCTTGACAAGGAGCCCTTTAAGGTGTAATTTGAGAATCACAGCAGGTGAAAATGAAAATAAAAATAAAATCGAAAATAAAAACCCTGGCCTTGATGATATTGTGAAGGTTATAACAAGTGAAAGACAGGAATGTGATCTTTTGGGATGAAGGAGCAGAAATCTGGCTGATCCTTAGGAAAGACAGCACATGAACCATCTCAGCAATAATAATTTATTAAAAAACCACCCAAATCATTAAAATCCATCATCTAAAACCAACAAAATGTTCTTCAGTAGAACAATCACTGTCACCATCTGAGAATTCCAAATCACCACCTCAGTTCCAGGCACTGCCTGCTCAGCTCTGATTCTCACATATTTTATCATTGTTGCTTTCCCCCCCCAAAAAAAAATCAGAATCTGGGAGGCCAAATGGAGCTCCTCACCTAACAAGACAAATGGATTTTATTGACTTAATCAAGGAGAGTAACAACTCCACAGCTCATTTCTTCCGGAGCTGGCTGGAACAAGCTCTGGGGGCAGGGGGAGGAGATGTAAAACAGAGCCCATAAATTATGAGTTCATTAAAGAAACGCCAACAGGAGCTGCTCCAGAATGAACATCCACGTTCTGCAGGGCTCCCATGGCCAGTGGGCAAAATATTGACTCCCAACAAATGAGGCAGGAGATCTCCACAGGATAAATCATGGGAAACTCTGTGGTGGTGTTCCCAGGACGAGGGAAGAGATGAGAACCTTGACTCCATGTTTCAGAAGGCTGATTTATTATTTTATGATATATATTATATTAAAAAATGATATAATAAAACTATACTAAAAGAATAGAAGAAAGGATTTCATCAGAAAGCTAGAAAAGAATGGAATGATAATAAAATCTTGTGACTGCTCACAGCCTCGACACAGGTGGCTGTCATTGGTCATCAAGTAAAAACAATTCACATGCTGGGTAAAAAATTCTCCAAATCACATTCCAAAGCAGCAAAACATGGAGAGGCTGAAGCTTCCCAGCTTCTCAGGAGAAAAGATCCTGGCAAAAGGATTTTTCATAAAATATGTCTGTGACATAACCCCGTAATTTTTCTCCTTCAGCTGATGAGATTGTTCTGCTGCTCTGTATTTGATGGAACAGAAACCAAGGGTTATCCCAATTTTTTGCTGCTGCTGCTCATGTTCAGCTTGGCTTTGTCAGAGCCTTTTCCACGGGACTGTGGTGTCTCTGCTTCCCTGTGGAAGGAGCAGCTTGGGCTCGATTTGCCAAAACTGGGCCCTAATGTTGATGGGTTATTCCTCTGGGACCTACAAAAAGATCTTGGGGTGTCCTGTGCAGGGCCAGGAGCTGGAATCAAGGATCCTCATGGGTCCCTTCCAACTCAGATGTTCCCTGAAGGGACAAAGGGACAAAGTCTCACTTTCCCCCCTGGATGGGTGAAAATCCTGGGAGAGAGGCTTTGCACAGCATTATTGAGGGGAGACAAATACACAGGGAGAGGCACTGAGAGAGATCAGTGAAAAGAGGATAAAGCAACCGAGCACAAATTGCCCAAATTGCTAAATATTAGCAACAAGCCTCCAAATTACCCAGAGTGAAGCAGCCTCTCTGAGGTAACTCAATCCCTGCATTCAGAGCTGAAAAAAATGTTAAATCAGGACCAAAGAGTGATTATATTGATCTGTACACCTGAACAAGAGCAATAGGAAATAAATGAGGGGGAAAAAAATCACACACACACAAAAAAGGAGAAAATGTTTCTAACAATTTCATGTATTTCTCTCAGGGGTCCACAGCCAACAGGGTACAAGAAACTTCTGTTCCAAGAGGAAATGAAGAGTTTTTATTCTCAGATGAATACATGACAGATGATTTCTTGTTTTTTAACTGACCAGCAAAATTTCAAACAGGAAGTGAAGCCTGAAGAGGACTCAGATATTTACTGCTCCTAATGGGCCAAATTAGTGATTTGGTGATTAAGACTCAAGCCTGGAATAATGAATGGGCTCTTCACACCCCGAGCCTCTGATCTCCAGGGCTTGGGACTGGATCCAAATGGAAGTGAAAGCGCTGGGCAGCTGATGGGATGTGGCCACTGTGAGCTGATTACCTTGAGCTGTTTTTAGCCCATTTTAGGGTGGGCTGGAAACCTCTGCGCTCGGCCTCACCCTGAAGCATCTCCTTGTGGTGGTGTCTGAGGGTCCCCAGGACGAGGGAAGAGATGAGAATCTTGACTCCATGTTTCAGAAGGCTGATTTATTATTCTATATATTCATATTATATATTTATATTTCATATTTTATATAAGATGTTTTATATATTATATTTTATATTATATTATCATACTATATTATATTTATATTATACTATATTATCATACTATATTATATTTATATTATACTATATTATATTATATTAAAATTATATACTAAAATTACACAAAAGAATAGAAGAAAGGAGGCATCAGAAGGCTAAAAAAGAATGAATCATAAAATCTTGTGACTGACCAGAGTCTGACACAGCTGGACTGGGATTGGTCATTAATTAAAAACAATCCACATGGAACCAATCAAAGATGCACCTGTTGGTAAACCATCTCCAGACCACATTCCAAGCAATCAGATAATTATTATTTACATTTCCTTTCTGAGGCCTCTCAGCTTCTCAGGAGAAAAATCCTGGCAAAGGGATTTTTCAGAAAAGATGTCAGTGACATCTCCGTGGTCACAGCCCTGAGTGTTTCAATCCCACTCCAGAGGCAGCAGATTTGGGGCGCTGAGGGTCTCCTTGCTGGGAGGTTGGGTGTGGAAGGCAAGCGCAGCAGTCAGGATGGGCCAGGCACCAGCAGCACTGATGGAGTCTCACCACGGCAGCCCCCACGTCGAATGAATGATTTAGCACTTGTTAAACTTCTCCCATTGTGAAAGCAACCTATTATTTTCCTGCTCGCGCTCTGCAGTGCCTCAATCACTGACAGAAGGAGTGAGTGAGAAATAATAGAGTTCATTTTCCATTGCTGTCGTTCAATAGCTCGTTCTGTGTCACCCCATCTGCCATTGTTTCAGCAACAAGAGAGCTGATGGCTTTTTCTCATCCCCTTTTCTGAGCCCACCTCTGATGGCTCCTCTGTCTTTAACAGCCCCCAGTAACATCCTGTGACATCACAAGTGCTCAATCCAGGTGTTTTTGTGAAGAAAAACACCGTGGTACAGCATCACTTAGAGCTTCCAAACCCAAAGTTTAAATTCCTGTCATGGCAGGAATCCCCAACAACCCCCAGGTCAGAGCAGGTTGGGTTTTTTGTCCCATCTCAATACCTTCATTTTTTAGCCTCTTACTGCTCTGCCATCAGCTGGGAACCTGCCCCACTGATTTGTGCATATTTTTCAAAGTGGAAAGCACAGTAAGTTAAGAAATCAAAGACTGAAGGAGACTGGGTAGTTGTTTAAGATACACAATGGTCTTGCACACTTATTTTGGCATTTTTAACATAAGGAATCAAAATGATGATCCAAAGTGGCCAGACCTTTCTGGAACATGTGCAGCAGACCATGAGTGACTTTGCAGCTGCACACTCACAGGACAGCACATAAAGGCAGATAAATATCACCTAGAGAGCTGAGGTAAGTGATTAAACTTTGGGTTTTTGTCAGCTCCAGGAGTGGGGAATTTGATGAAGTGTCACAGATATATTTTATGAAAAATCCTTTTGCTAGGATTTTTTCTCCTGAGAAGCTGAGAAGCCTCAGAGGAAAAGAAAAACAATAATTATCTGCTGCTGTGGAATGCAACAGGTGCATCTTTGATTGGTCCATGTTGGTTGTTTTTAATTAATGGCCAATCACAGTCCGGCTGTCTCAAACTCTCTGGTCAGTCACAAGATTTTATTTTCATTCCTTTCTATTCCTTGCAAACCTTCTGATGAAGTCCTTTCTTCTATTCTTTAGTGTAGTTTTAATATATAATTTTCTTTTAATATAATATATATAATAAAATAATAAACCAGCCTTCTGAAACATGGAGTCAAGGTTCTCATCCCTTCCCTCATCCTGGGACCCCTGTGAGCACCACCACAGATGGAGTTCAAGAAGGGCAAGTGCAAGGTGCTGAAGTGGGTCAGGGTTTCCCTAAAGAAGGGACTGAGAGCAGCCCTGAGCAGAGGGACTGGTGCTGGTGGATGAAAAGCTGGAGATGCCCTGGCCACGTCCACTCAGCCCAGAAAGCCAAGAGAATCCATGGTGGGCAGGAGGGGAGGGATGGGATCATCCCCTGTGATGGTGTTCACAGGGGTTTTTGGATGAGGGAAGAGACGAGGATCTGACTCCATGTTTCTGAAGGCTGATTTATTATTTTATTATATATATGATATTAAAACTATACAAAAAGAACAGAAGAAAGGATTTCATCAGAAGGCTAGCTAAGAATAGAAAAAGAAGGAATGGTAACAAAGGCTTGTGTCTCAGACAGAGAGTCCAAGCCAGCTGGACTGTGATTGGCCATTAATTAGGAACAACCACATGAGACCAATCACAGATGCACCTGTTGCATTCCACAGCAGCAGATAACCATTGTTTACATTTTGTTCCTGAGGCCTCTCAGCTTCTCAGGAGGAAGAACCCTAAGGAAAGGATTTTTCAGAAAATATCATGGCCACAATTCCCCTCTGCCCAGCTCAGCGAGACCCCAGCTGCAGAGCTGCCCCCAGCATCAGAGGGACGTGGAGCTGCTGGGTGAGTCCAGAGGAGGCCACAAAAATGAGGAGAGCAGGAAGCCTGGTGGGAATGCTGCTGTCCAAGGGGCAGCTGAGCTGCACCCCAGGCCCTGCTCTGCCTTTGCAGGGAGCTGAGAGAGAAGAACCGGGATTTACCCAGCCCAAGGTGCCCTAATGCATTGAAGGGGCAAACAAGCCAAGAGAACAGACTCTGGACTGATCACCAAAGCTGCAGAGTCAAGAGCTCCCTCTGGATTTCATCCTCCCAGGATTTCTTCTATCACTTCCCACAATAACCTCTGGATGTGCAGGGATAACTCTGGAGAGCAGCACTTGTTCAGCTCAGAGGAGACGTGACCACACAGAGCCGCTCCTTGAGTGTCCCTAAAAACACATCAATCCCAGCTTCCAGCAACAGGATGGAACAACCACACAAGGAGGAAAACTGGGTTAATATTCTGCCCTGTAGAATCTTCAGGAGGGAAATAAATCCCGTGGAAGGTTCTCTGCCCATGGCAAAGGGGTGGAACTGGATGATCAGGAAGGTCTTTCCAACCCAAACCCTTCAGTGGTGATTCCATGAAGGTGGATCTGGTATGGACAGGAATGAGGATGGGCAGGAAAAGGGATTGGAGGTGGGAATGGGAGATTTCAGCACACAGAGACCAATTCAGCCAGGGAATGAGAAAAGCTAAAGCAGAATGTGAGCTTTCACTGTGCCTGGACACAGAAAAATCACAAAAAATTGAGAAAGCAGAAAGCTGCAGGCTCTCCTGACTCTATAGGTGGGACTGAATGTTTCCTTGGGAGAGAAATAAATCATGACAAAATACACTGGAAGTGCTTGCAAAGAGCAGCTCAGGAAGCAGGGGAGCTCAGGAACACACCAGGGATCTGTGCAAACCTCAGAAGAGCAATGACACCAGCCCATGGAGCAGCAGGGGGTGGCTTTGGGAGTCTGAGAGGAGCTCAGACCCTAACTCACACCCCAAGTGAATTAAAGAGGAGTGGACAACCTCCCTAAGAGGAGACACAAACCAGAATTCTGATATTTCTATCTCAGCTGACACAAAAACAAATTGCTGCTGCCTCTCTGCAAAGATTCTCTGGAGCTCCAGGATCCCTTTTTGTGGGTTCACATGAACTCTGGTGCCAGGTCCCCAATCTGTCCCATCCCAGTGTGCCTGTGGGGAGGCACCAGCCTGGGATCCATCTGTCCCACTGCCTGGTGGGAACATGAACACACCTCCCCTGAAAAGGCACAGTGCTGCCTTTCCAATAATAATAATAAAAAAGACACACTGGAATATTAAAACAAATGTTTTTTGAGGCAGCCCCACTCCAGTCAAAAATCCATCTAAATATAGTCGGGTATCATATCCCAGCCCTTCACCAGGAGGTTTCCTGGGAGCAGAGCTATGGGTGTAGCAATTCAAAATCCCTGTTAATGTATAAAAACAGTTGTAAGAAGCTGGGGTTTTCCACAATTCCAGACTAAAAAACCATAAACAGAAGCACATTAAGAAAATAACTGCTGCACTGGTCTTATCTTTTTTTTTAAAAAAAACCTTCTAATAGCGTGTTTTGTCTCCATCAGCAAAGAACTGCTCTCAAATAATTGCTCTAAATGACTCTTTGAAGGCACATCTCTATTTGCAAAGCCCATCAACTTGCAGACAAGTCCCAAATCTTCCTTTCTTAATTTACTGTAAGGATGAACAAACAGAGGGAACTTAACTCGGTAATTACTGCCAGCACAGCTCAGAGAGAGCCCGGTTACTCACAATCAGAGGGAGCTGCTAATCTCCCCCAGTTCTGCTTTCAGGGATCCAGACAGGGAATTTACATCGATGGCAGCCAGCAACGCTTCTGAGGGCATCTCTCATCAAACAGCATCAATCTGAGAGAGCCAAAATGTCTTGGTTTGAAAAGCCAGGTGTCTGCTGAGGGAGGCAGGAGCCTCCCCTGAAATGGAAAATGTAAATTCCTTCTCCCTGAATATTATAATTTTGAAATTAAGGGGCTCTCAGGCAGAGATATGGGAATAAGAATAACTGTTCTCTACGGGGAAAACTAAAAATTAAAATGTAATAGTACAAACTACAAAATAAACCACTGTCAGAGTGAGAGCAGGAGCTGCCCCCTGTGTGTCAGGGGGTGGCACAGCCCCATCCCATGGGGGCTCAGCCCTCCTGCAGTGCCAGCTGTGCTGCTGCTGGAGCAGGGATCCTGCACAAGGGGGGAGTTTTCCTCTGCAGCTCCAGGGCTGCTGCAGATGGGCCTGGGCTCCCTCTGGCAATGCAGGGCAGCAGAAAGCTGCTCCTCTGGCAATGCAGTGGGCAAAGGCTGCTGTGCTGCTCCAGGCTCAGATTGGATCCAGGTAGGAATGCTTGGCTCCTCCCCCGGGCGCAGCATCTCCCCATGGGATGCTGGAATTGGATCAGCCCTGCAGGGACACTCAGTGGCCATGGACAGCAGAGATCTCCTGGAGGGAGGGTTGGCTGTGGCAGAGAGAAAGAAAAAACTGCCCCATGGACAGAGATCACTGCCCCACCTCTGACAGATGGGAATAGAACACACACCTCCACTAACATCTTTCAACCTAAGACACAAAATCCTTCTCAACACCTCGTTTTCTGCGAGTTATTAAAGCCAAAAACGACCTGACTGCACCAGGGCTCAGCTCGATCCTCCTCAACGAGTACAAACAAATTATCCAGCCCTTAAAACAGCCCCCCTGTTTGTTCTGGATGCCAGCTAAACTCCTACAGGTTGTAAAGTGCTCCTGGTCCTGCAATATATGAGTAAGGCTGAATCATCCCAGGACATGAATAAAGATGAGAGCATTTAACAACACCACAGACTCTTCACCGTATAAACTGTGCCACAGATCAGAGTTAGCTCAGAAGTGTTTATTCCCTATAAAAACCAACAGAAATATTTTAACCACGAGGATATACTTACCTGCAGCAAGCAAAGAACAAAGTGGAAGAGTTAAAAGATTTAAGAAAGTCATAATTCCCCTTAAGTACATGTTAGGGCAGACAATAAAACACAGGGTGCTCATTCTAACCTCAGTCACTGTCTAATACAAACTGCAATTACATTTCACTTTGGCAGACTTAGATGCTGTAAATATTATTATAGAGAGGTGGCAGAGAGAGTTTGAAAGGTTTTTCCATTTTATGCTTTAATATGAACTTCTCAACTCTTCGCAAGTTTGTAAATAAATCCACTGGCCCAACCCCAGGGACAGGGCAGTTTTGAAGTGTTTTTGGAAAAATTGCATCGTTTGGGTCCCTACGAACACATCAGCACATTGGGTTTTCCTTCTTTGTAGAGCAAGCCTCAAATTGTTCTTATGGAATAAAAACTCCCTCTCCAGGATTTGCAAACTGGCCTCACGTGCTTAGTGAGATCTGAGAAAGTAGGTCTTGAAAAAATAGGATTTATGGTGAAAACACCAATGTGCACCTGGAGCACGAGGTCCAGGTCTGCCCAGGTACACCTGGAGCAATCCCAAAGTCTCCTCGTGCACGCTGAGATGGAGCTGGCACACGCCTGGCAGGTCCCCGAGAGCTGTCGGCACCTCGTCCCCCAATTTGGGGCAAAAGGAGCTGGCAGAGCTTCAAGGAGCTCCTTTCACAGCTTTTTGATGGATGGGTGGCGCCATGGACCTGAGGAGACCCAGAAACACACCCAGCTCCAGCCCCGTCCCCGGGCTGGGCTGACAGGATTGGGAATTCATCCACGGATGCCACGGGTGATGATGGATCATGTAAAGCAGGGAGGGTTGGGAGATTTGTGAAGAACTACACTGTGCTCCAAACACTCTGAAATTCTTGAGTGAATATTCATGAATTTGGAAGCACAGAAAAACAACTTCCTTCCAGTTTGGAGGGAGAGGAAAGCTCGATGTCAAAAGAGAAAGGAAACATTTTACAGAGTGGGACAAAAGACATTAATTCCATGATCTAAAAGGATGTTCTTGGCCTTTCTTGTAAGGTCAAGGGATGTAACTCAAACCCCTGCAGTAAAGATACCCAGGAAGCCACTGGTGAGTGTCAGAGGAGGGAAATGCAGCAAGTGTTCAAAATAACCAGGGGGGAACGGCCCAGTGGCATCTCCCAGCTGTGGGGATGATCTGTGAAGGCCTGATAGAATTCCTTGGAAGAGTTAGAAAGAGTCACAAGACAAACCTGCCAAAATTTTAAGCATGTCCCTTGACCACCCTGATTATTTTCTTACCCTGTTTTGCCCAGAGAGAGCATTTATTAAAAATTCAAGAGATGCAAAGTCCAGGGAGAAAAGAGCTAAAAACTCGACCACCAATTCTTCTCTCTCATTTCCTCCAAATTACTGTTCCCTCAGAAAAAAAAAAAAAAAGAAAAAACCCACAAAACCTCAGCTGGTTAAAACCACACTCGTTCAAACTTGGGCTTGGCCATAAATTTGACATGGATCAATGACACCTTGTCCTGAGAAATCAAAGGATCATTGGGAAACAAACTGTTGACCCGGAAAGAATTTGTACCAGTTCCCCCCAGTCCGAGTGCTCTGATCTGCCTGATAAGGCTGACAAAAAGTGTCAGCCCCAGTGGGGCAGCTGCAGGAGGAGGAGGAGGAGGAGGAGGAGCAAAGGCTCACAAAGGAAGAAAGGCCAGCTCAGAAGAGAGGAGCCCCACAAGGGAAAGGAGGGGAGAGGGAAAAGCTTTACAGCTGGAAAAGAGCAGATGACATTCAAGAGGGTCACGGAGTAGGGAAAACGAGCCGGGAGATTGAAAGGTTTGTTGGGGGAAGAGATGACTTTGAAAACGTTCCTTGATCTCTTTTCCTTCATTGAAATGTTTTCTTCACAAGGCCCAAACAACAAAAACATGAAGGGAAAACTGCATCTACCGGCTGAAAATGAAGGAATGTTCAATCCAAAGTTGTATTGACTAATTCTCCTCCCGGAGCCACAAATTTGATGGCACATCCATTTGTTTCTTCCCCAGTTCAATGCCACAATCATTTGTTTTTTATTCCTATTAGGAAAATGAGGCATGAGGTAAAAACCAGCCTGGTATAAACCTCTTCCCTTAAATTCCACATATATTCCACGTTTCCTGCTCATTATAATGCAGCTCAGAACCTGATCCAACATGCAGCCTCTCAAATCCCCCCAGGCAAAACCGTCCGCTGGTTGAAATTTGTTTAAAGCCACAGAAGTACATTTATTTTAACTAAATGAGGATCTGACTCCCAGTTCATTCTACGGCAAGTTAGCAAATATGAGGCAGTGCTGGAATCTTAATTCATTCAAACAGTAGCCAAGGGCAACTCTGGACATCAAAACTCAATTTGGATTAGGAAGGGATGGCCCTGGGTTAATTCCCAGTGCACCATGTGCACAGAGCCACCAAAGATGTGGGTTTGGATGTCACACGGTGCTCCCATGTAGGCATGGAAAAACAAAGATGGAATATTTGGATTTGCCAGGCTGAAGAGCAGCATTGTTATTGGAAAAATCTGTGAGAACAGTCAAACAGTCCCCCTCCTCCAGTTATTCTCCTACAGCATCAGAAACTGAGATTTCTTCCCAGCACGGGATTCCACCTGCAGTTCAGCAGTGGGTTTTCCCTTTCATTATTCCTTCCATCCCCTCATTCTAAGTGTTTTGGAAAAGCAAGGCCATGCTCCATTCCCAATTTTGAATATCCCAAAAGATGTTTGCAGAATCCCAGAATGGTTTGGGTTGGAACAATCCAAATGGAACAATCACATGAGGCTCACCCAATGTCACCCCTGCCATGGCAGGGACACCTCCCACCCTCCCAGGCTGCTCCAGCCCAGCCCTGGACACTTCCAGAGGACCCAGGGGCAGCCACAGCTTCCCCCGGAAATTCCTTC
>NW_005054430.1:776573-789267 GCF_000277835.1 Geospiza fortis | reverse complement strand
CCAGTGTCCAGCCTGGCCTTGGGCACTGCCAGGGATGCAGGGGCAGCCCCAGCTGCTCTGGCAATCCCAGCCCAGCCAGGAATTCCTCATTGCCAAGATGCCATCCATGCCTGCCCTCTGGCAGTGGGAGCCATTCCCTGGGTGCTGTCCCTGCAGGCCTTGGCCCCAGTCCCTCTGCAGCTCTCCTGGAGCCCCTGCAGGCCCTGGAAGGAGCTCTGAGCTCCCCCTGGAGCATTTAAACATTTTACATTGGTAAAGCAACTTCTCCATTCAGCCCAGAGCTGCCCCCAGGGTTCCAGAGGGTCTCTCAGCAGGGCCAGCACAGGGACAGTGCCCACCCTGGGGCTGGGACAGGCCAGGATGTTGTTGATTCCCTGTTTCTCAAACAAAAACCAGGGAGAAGCTTCGTCCAATGCCCAGTTTGCCAGAAATATGAGCATTTCTTCCAACACAGGAAGTTCTCTCCTCGGGGATTCCTGCTCTTTGTGTCCCATTGTCCTACACAGGAGAGCACAGGGATGAGGAGTTTGTGATTCCAGAAATGGGAGCGGGGCAGATGCAGACACACAAATCAACCTGGCTCACCCAGAGCAATCAGAGCTGGCTCATTCCCACACCTCCCCAAACATCCAGCATCCATAAAAGCACCATTAGGGAAGCCTGCCATGTCCCTGAACTAATTCACTTCATCCAGCAGCTACTTCTGCTTGCTCCTCCTCTCCACGCACAATTCCTGGAGCTCTCTGCAGAGAAATGAGAGCGGATTTTGCCTGGAAAGGTGAAAATCTTGGCAAAAGTCGGTGCCAGGCTTCCAATTCCTCTTTGCATTAGGCAGCAACCAGCTCCTTTTATTCCAGGATGTGTATCCAGAGGCAGAAGAGATGTCTCTAGTGCTTTCCTGATGCCATCCTCCCCCTCCTAAAAATATCCAGTGGAGGCTGTTCCTGCAAGATTTCATTCAAGCACTGTGTGAATTGTGAAGGGAAGGAGCTCCTGCATACCAAAGCTCATGGAAAGCTTTATTCTCCCACACAGGCAAAGGATTTATTTAACCAGAGTGAAAAGGAGATGGAACACAAGACACGTATCCTCCTGTCCACCTGGGAATTCCAGCCGTCTCAATGATATGTAAATTATATTCAGATTTAATGCAGGCCTGGTTGGAAAAGGGGATGAGTGTGTAGAGCCCGTTCCTAGTCCAGCACATGTGCTCTGGGTGTGTCTGTGGATCCATGGACTAAGGGTGGTCAGAAATCATCCCTGCAATTTTTCCCTGGAATTAATTATCTATTAAATAAATGGTTTTGTTCCCATTAAAAGATTCCATTTGCTCCACGCAAAGCTGGTGTTTTGCTGAGAACAAAAGACAGCACCTGAAAATAGAAGTGGTTCATCCAGCTGGGAATTGAGGCAACCTCAACGGGATTTTTACTGTTTCCAATTGTCTGGGTGTCTCCAGACACGTTACAGCTTCCATGGTGTGTCCAGTTCTGGGACCCTCGGGACAAGAGAGATCTCAAAGAGCTGGAGAGGGTCCAGGGAATGGAGCTGGGAAGGGGCTGGAGAACCAGGAGAGGCTGAGGGAGCTGGGAAGGGTCTGGAGAACCAGGAGGGGCTGAGGGAGCTGGGAAGGGGCTGGAGAACCAGGAGGGGCTGAGGGAGCTGGGAAGGGGCTGACCTGGAGCAAAGGAGGCTCGGGGGTGTACGCTGGCAGTTTATATACAGATGCAAACGGAACGGGGCTACTGTGACAGGCATCCT
This sequence comes from Geospiza fortis, assembly GCF_000277835.1. Classification (NCBI taxonomy): domain Eukaryota; kingdom Metazoa; phylum Chordata; class Aves; order Passeriformes; family Thraupidae; genus Geospiza; species Geospiza fortis. The sequence goes on along the minus strand of NW_005054430.1, from coordinate 787,506 downwards.
GAGCTGTTTATTTATCTAGCATCAGTCTCATTACATGGTTATGGCAATGAAGAGATGCGGACAGCTCGCTGTCCAGGCAGCAGGCTAAAGAAACTTAATGTTACAACATACCAAATACCCGTCTTAGCCAATAACACAGAAAAAAAGCATATTGACAGTGATTCTATGTAATCAACATAAGCACACGTAGCTTTGGTTGAAACAATGCTTGCTTATTTCTGAATACAATGCTCATTTATAAGAAGACAACGCATAAAACCTTATTTATAAGCTTAACTTTGCTTATAGAAACTTTTTGCAACTTAGAAAGCTATTCTGGATCGCTAATACATTGCTCTTTTGTTCTATTCTTCACGTCTTCTTCTACAGCTTATATTTTTTCTGATGTTTCAGCACTCCTCTCTAATCTGCTGCAACTGAGGCCTGTCTTTCTCACACCCTCCTAAACACCCTCTAACTTTATGGATTCCCACATGGCGGGACCTTGTGGCTCTGCATAAGTCCCTGCTAGGAGGGGACAGTCCAGGGAACAGGGACAGGAGCAGAGGGAACGGCCTCAGGCTGGGCCAGGGCAGCCTCAGGGGGGAACCAGCAGCAGTAATTTCCCCATGGAAAGGTGCTCAGGCCTTGGCAAGGGCTGCCCAGGGAGGTTTGGAGTGCCCATCCCTGGAGGTGTACAAGGAATGACTGGATGAGCAGAAACCTTGTCCTGGACTGGATTTTCCAAGCAGTAAAGAAGCAATCCCAGGTATCCAACAGCCAGCAAATTCCATGTGGATGGGACATCAAGCTCCAGCTGTCCCCAGCTCCAATGGAACACAAATTCTGGTGATCCAGCTGTACATTCCCCCCTGCTGGTCTCAATCCGCCCCAATCCCAGTGCCAGGCACGTTGTTAACACTGTAATTCCTCCTTTATTAGATCCAGGTATATAAATGGCATCCCTGGGAGCCCTGTGAATTTCCATCATTATTCCTTCACTGGAGCTGTGTTCCCTGACCTGCTGAGACGTTGATCACCACCTCATCCCACGCCCCTGGTGGGACCCATTATTTGTCTTATTCCATTTTACAGCGTGGAGTAAATAAATAGCATTAAAGTGCTAAATTTATTCATGGAAATGGGGCTGTGTTTGCATCCTGGAGCCATCCCTTAAATCATGGAAATGCTGTTAATAGGCTGCAATGAAGATGTAAAACATCCATTTTAATATGGCTGTAATAAAGGCAGATTGCAGGAGCTGATGATGACATTTCACATGTGGGGACAGGGATGGTGACACTTTAATATCTCCAGCTCCTGGGCTCAATTCCATGCCACGCAGCCCAAGAGGGCTGTATTAATTATTACGGTGTCATCCCCAATAAATTAATTCCAGTCGTTATCAGAGGATGCTCATTAAGCAACAATTGCTTGGCTGCTTGAGCAAATCCCACAGCCTGGGAGGGGACAGGAGCACGGTGACAAGCAGCTGGTGACACATCCACGGCCATCCCCAAACCCTCAGTGACGGCAGGGCTGGGTAGGACACAAGATGATCTCCACCAGGCAGAGGAGCAGAGCCGAGGCAGCAAAGCTGTTCTGTGCTGGACGAGCACCTGGCAAAAGTGGGAGAGCTGGGATGGAGTCCTGCAAGGAGCAGGATCCCGTTTTTTGGATCTTCAATTCAGTTATGAAAGCTTTTTGATAAAGGTTTGGTTGCTTTACTCAAAACACTGCTCCATCCCTGGAAGAGTCCAAGGGCAGGTTGGATGAGGTTTGGAGCAACCTGGGATAGTGGGAGGTGTCCCTGCCCATGGTAGGGCTTGGACCTGGATGAGCTTTAACGTCCTGTCAGCCCAAACCGTTCCGTAATTCTGGGATTTATATCAAGAATATAAATTCTTTAAAATCTCTTCTCACGAATTAAAAACAAATTAATTTTCCCCAAACTGATCCAGGGCAGTAACAAAGGGAGAGGAACGTCTTGGTCCTTCTGCTGCACCAGACTTACTGCAAAGCCAAACTGAGGTCTCCTTTCACTCCTCCTAAATTCTGCAAGTCAAAGTTTCCCTGAAATGGATTATTTAAAGCTCCATGTCCTGTGCATAAAGACATTAATAAGTTATTCTCCTCTGAAGAAAATATTCAAGAAACGTGTGTCTTCCAAGAATTAGCACCAGAACCATGGAAACGCAGAATGCTTTGGAATGGGAGGGATCATAAAGATCATCTCATTCCAACCATGGACTTCCATCCATCCTTCCCCAAGGACACCGCCTGCTCTTCCCCATCCATTCTGGGGAATACACCAGATTCAGACCACAAAACTGACAGTTCATTTTTCATCCTAATATAATTTTAACCTCCAAAAGTCCAGTGCTGGAACCAGAACAGGTCACTCCACACAAACACCTGCCCCTCATGAGCTGCACTCCAGAGCTGTCCTTTACAGCACATTGATGCTTTGTTTCTTAAGCCATTTTTATTAATTTGCATTATTAAAGCAAGTTAGAAACCAAAAATCACTACACAAGTGCCAGGAGTGTGAGCACAGAATTCAGATATCTGAATTCACAGCATTCAGGAAAAAAGACAACAAACTGTGTCTTACCAAGGGATAGAAAGGGAAAATTATATCCATTTATTCCTTAGCCAAATTGCTACTTGCATTTATTCATGGGATATAATTATGGATAGCAATCACATTTTCCCCTCCAGACTCAGTTTTGGTTCATAATCAAATTCAGGAGAGGTGGCAAGAAGTGAAATTTAAAGTTTGCCACTACTGAGCCAAACCCAAAGAGAGTGAGCTTTAAATCTGTGTTTCTCTTGTGGTAGAAAACTTCAACTTAGACCCAGAACTTCAGCTTAGAGCCAGGATTTTGCAATATTTGCTCAGAAATGGGCAAGGATCATCCTAAGCCCCACCAGGTTCCTCCATCAGAAATTGGATTGAAACGACCAAGAAAACTCCTCCTTCCCAAAGACACCAAAAATCAACCACAGAAGGTCTACAGAAGCTTTGCCTTTAATCTGTGTTTGGTGATGGCCACACAAAGTAAAAAATATAATAAAAACCAGTTTAGTAAAGCCAAAGACCAACAGGCACAGACAAAAGAAACATGGAGGAGTGGATGGGATGAGAAAGGGATGCAATGGGAATGTGGTGCCACACTCCCTCCTGCCCACTTGGAACCATTTCTCTCCACAAGCCACAGGAAAATAAAATTTATAAATGTTAACGTGTTGTTTGTAAAGGTCAGGTCAGTATTTGCTGTGGCACGGGTTGGGGGGAAGCAAATCCATCTCAGATCAGGTCACTGTGGGACAGCAGTGACATTACAGAGAGGAGGATCTGAACCCTTGCCCAGGTGAATTTGTTGCTGGGATCAGGTTTGATCCCCTTCCCTTCTGCTCTGGGCTCTGGGAGGTGGCAGCAAAGCGACAGAAAGTTTAGAAAAACGGATTTTTTGGTACAATTTGGATGCCAGTTTGTACCAAAATGGTCAGAAAGAGTCCTAAAAAAAACCAAAAAAAAACCAGGCAAGATGAGAGTGAGGTGAAATGTCCAGGATTTATCCACAATGGGCCGTGGCAGTGAAAGAAGGAATTCCTATTAAAGCAGGTTTAAAGGTCATTAGGGGAGGGGGGAGCTGGTGCTGCCACTTCAGCTGGTTTTGACAACAGGTTCATGTTTTTCAAGGAAATTACAGAAACATGGAATTGATAAGGTTGGAAAAGATCTTTAAGTCCACCCAACACCACCATCACATTCACCTCTAAACCACGACCTCAATCCACACATTTTTTGGATATTTCCATGGATGGGACTCCAGTGCTTCCCTGGGCAGCCAGTTCCAGCACTTGACAACCCCCTCCATGGAGAAATTTCTCCTAAAATCCAATCTAAACCTCCTCTGGCACAACTCAAAGTTCTTTCCTCAAACGTCCAACCAACCGCTCATCTCAAACTTAAAATCTTTTGTTTCCGCCCACCCCATCTCCTTTTAGAAGCTTCTCAGTGGAAGATTCAACCCAAGGGGAAAATGGAAAACAAGGATTTGATTAATCCAAATTTGGAGTAAGAGAAGAGCCACTGATGTCTCAACCCCACAGGGCTCTTCAGCACTTTCTTCCCAGAAATTTCCCTGTTTTAATTAATCGTTGTGAAATGCAGCCAAGAGAAATGAGAATCGCCCACCCTCATTGTAATATGTGACGTAAAAGATAAAGCATTAAAATAATAATTATTCTAATAATAAACTATGCCAATAATTCAAGGAAATGGGGTCGCTTTGGATATTTGACTGGAGAGGTCTAAGGAAAAGCTGTGAACTCAGCAAAACCAAAAGTCATGGGACTCAAAGCAAGGAAAATCATTACCCTGAGGCTGCCACAGGCTGAGTTTAACCAAAAGGGTGTTTTTAAACTTTTTATCAGTAACAGAATCCTGGGTTCTTCACCTAGAAAAGATCATTTGCATGTCATCACATAATTATAATACACACAAGTACTGCAGCACTTCCTCGGTGAATGCTGGAATTATGGAAATTCTAGGATCAATGGCAAAATGTGAACAAGACCCAAAAAGCTGCCAGAGCTGCTGTGGATGGAAGAGGGGAAGCAGGATAATGAGGCCAGGTCCTTTCTGACATTCATTCCAGGAATCAGAGAGCTGGATCTTGCTCTCCCTCTCAGGCATAACTCAGAAGGTGAAAAATGTCTGTTCACACTGTCCTCGCCATGGATGGAATTCGGCTGTAGGAATTAATGTGCAGCCATGATATTTTCTGAAAAATCCTTTCCTTAGGATTTTTTTCTCCTGAGAAGCTGAGAGGCCTCAGGAACAAAATGTAAACAATGGTTATCTGCTGCTGTGGAGTGCAACAGGTGCATCTGTGATTGGTCCATGTTGGTTGTTTCTAATTAATGGCCAATCACAGTCCGGCTGTATCGGACTGTCTGTCCGAGACACAAGCTTTGGTTTTCATTTTTTTTCTATTCTTACCTGGCCTTCTGATGAAATCCTTTCTTCTATTCTTTTAGTATAGTTTTAATATAATATATATCATAAAATAATAAATCAGCCTTCTGAAATATGGAGTCAGATCCTCGTCTCTTCCCTCATCCTGACCCCTGCAAACACCACCACAGGGAAGCTGAAGTGATTTTTCCAGCTGGGGATGCTCCTGCTGGCACCATGGGGGATGCCATGCCCACATCTCCATCCCAGCACGAGCCAGCCCCAGTTCCACCCCCTTGGGGCAGCCAGGCTTTGTCCCCCCTCCATAAACCAACATTCCTTTAAACCCAAAGTGACACCGGGGCCACCCAGCCCTGGCCAAGCACTGGGCACAAATCCCTGCTGGGCCAGGAGTGTTTTCCAGATGCTGCAGCAGACAGACAGACAGACAGACAGACAGCCCTGGAACCTCCTTCCCTCCATCCCCCTTGGGCACCAGGAACAGAGGAAAGCCAGGCTGAGCTTTGGGAGGGTGGACATTAATGGCCTGTGACACAGCTGCCCTCTCTGGGGTCACCCGTCACACGAGGTGGCAATTTTCCCCTTCTATCTCTGTTGTGACACAGATATCAAAAATGTCAAAAGATTTACTGCAAAAAGCACCTCCAGGCCAAGTTTAAGGTGACTTCTATGCTCTTGTTTTGATTTTCTTTTTCTCCCTTCGATATATTTTGCACCTAACAGAGGATTTTACTCAAATCACTGTAAAAATAAACATAAAACTCTTTTTTACACCTCCCCAGCTACTCTGCTATTAGGGAATTTGAGCCTAAAAAGAATAATTAGGAGAAAAGCTCCTGGCAGAGCACAGAACTCAGCCTCAAACTCCTGAGTTCACCACTGTTTTGCAGGCATAACCAGAAAAAAAACCAAAAAATGGTTAAATTCCAGCACCAGCTGGGTCCTTGTTCTCAGCCCACCTGCAGCACCACAGCTCCTATTCCATCTCTTTGAGGAAATACCTACAGCTCCTGTGGCTTCCCAAAAAAAATTTTAAAAAAGAAATTAACACTGGAGTTGTTATTGTGCAATTATTTTGCAAAAGTTACATATCAGTGCTAAAAAAAAAAGAGCAACGAAATGACAAGGCACAGGAGCTGGAAGAATTCAAACATATGTTGGAAATGTCACCAACAGCAAAGATTGGAGCAGCAAAAGCCACCAGAAAGAGGCAAAACCCCCCTAAAACTGCTAAATATAATTAAGTATTTAATTAGGAAACCAAAGCATTACTAATATATGCTTTAAAATTTGGGAACTCAAAGCATATAAGCAAAAGCACAACCTTTCTAATTCGGGATGACTTTGTGCAGAAAATGAAGCTGTAAAAATAACTTCCCACGAAGCACAGGCTCAGCAGCCGTGGGCAGCAGCAGCACTTGGAGAATCTGGGAAAAAAGAAGTGTAAATAAGGCTCCCAAACCCCACTTCTCACAGTCAGAGGGACAAAAAAGGGATTTATTTAAAGAATCTCCCTGTCAGACTTCTGCTCCAGTGTTTTCTTTGCAGCAGGGATGTCCTGGAGGGGTTGGGATCAGAGATTTATTGTGGCAGAGCTTCAATGTGGACCTGGAGCAGAGGAATTTGAGTCTAAAAACAATAATTAGGAGGAGAAAAGGTCCTGGCAGAGCACAGAACTCAGCCTCAAACTCCTAAATCCACCACTGCTTCACAGCCATAACCAAAAAAAGCATAAACTGGTTAAATTCCAGCAGTTTTGTCCAACATTGTCCTACTTATTTGAAGTGGAGGGAAAATAAAATTCCAAAGGGGGAACTCCAGTGTGAAGGTCCACGAAGTGACAGGCACTAATGACTTCTGACAATTTGACTTTTTTCCCCTTGTGGAGCTGCTGGGAGGTGCCAGCAAAGCCAGGGAACTCTTTGGAAGTGGCCATGGGGGACAGGGACACAGGGACAGAGCTTGGCTTGTCATTCCCCAGGCTGATTCCAGCCACAGAGAGATTTGTGGCCATTAAAATCCATAAAAACAAACTGTCAATCCCAGTTATCCCAACTGGATTTGTATGAAAAAGAGAGGAAAATAATGTATGTAAAATTGCCTTTGAAATTCAACACCTGGAGGTAAAGACAAGTCTCCAACAGGATCCACCTGAGCTTTGGGAATTGGAAAGAATTCTAGGAAAGATTTTATTTCAACTTCTGTTTGAAACAAGAAGAATGTCCCTGTTGTCACAGCACTGGACTTTTCATCTCTGTTTTTTGCTAAAATACATTAAATTAGAGGAACAAATGGTTTTTAAATGCCTGGGTTAAAGGACATTCTGGGTCATGATTTTAGGGAATTTGTAGTGATGTCATTCCCATCATGAGACTGCACATGGACAAGTGCTTCCCTGGAGACAAATAAAAATATAATCAATTTACACCTCCTGATCCAAAATCTAGGCTAAAAATACAGAATATACACAAAATGCCTTAATTCAGCTTTCATTTGATGCTTTGTTACCCCAACAAATTCCATGTCTGAGTGGGTGTGGAGTTTGATGTCCCAATACTGGATAATTTATCATGGAATTATTGAATAGTTCAGGGTGGAAGGGACCTTTTAATGGGCAGGGACACCTCCCACTGTCCCAGGCTGCTCCAGCCCCAGTGTCCAGCCTGGCCTTGGGCACTGCCAGGGATGCAGGGGCAGCCCCAGCTGCTCTGGCAATCCCAGCCCAGCCAGGAATTCCTCATTGCCAAGTGGCCACCCAGGCCTGCCCTCTGGCAGTGGGAGCCATTCCCTGGGTGCTGTCCCTGCAGGCCTTGGCCCCAGTCCCTCTGCAGCTCTCCTGGAGCCCCTGCAGGCCCTGCCATGTGCTGGCAGCTCTCCCTGGAGCCTTCCCTGCTCCAGGTGAGCACCCCCAGCTCTCCCAGCCTGGCTCCAGCCCTGGAGCAGCTCCATGGGTTCCTCTGGGCTCTCTCCCGCACCTCCAGGTGCTGCTGCTGCTGTCCCAGGGCTGGGGCAGCTCTGCAGGTGGGGTCTCACCTGGGAGGGACACAGGGATAAAATCCCCCTGCCCTGCTCCGGGATCAGCCCAGCACTCAGGGGGTTTTGCCAGCTGACATTGTTTCCACCTTAAATGAAGGTTTAGGCCTCCAGGGCTGGAAGGAATTTTGGAATTTGAAAAGGTGACAGTTCACCAGTGTTAATCCTCAGGAAGCCAGAGCATTGCTCTGAATCAGAATTAATTCCTGCAGCAGTAATGGCACTGTGGCATGCGCTTTCATCAAAATTCCACTCTGCTGATTAAACATCTCCAGGAATTTGGTCGTTCTACATCAGAATTATCACAGTGGGTGAAGGTCACGGGGAGCCCACGCTTCTGCTCACGACACTCTGGGGTTTTTTTCACTCCCTCTCTCTGTGATTGCCAGACAAGGCTCAGGCCCTGAGCCAGGAGAATACAAATTTGGGAGCTCAGCCTCCCCTGCATCTGTGGATTCATTTGGCTGTGGACAGGAGGGCAATGCAAATGGGCACCTCTGCCTCCCCAGAGAGCTCTGCCCCATTTCCCAAGTTCTCACCAGAATCAGGGGCAGCAGCACCTCAGGGAGATTCTCCCCCCTGCTGCAGCAGAGCCAGAATGAATAATGCTCCCTGGGGCATTGACACGGGGAGGGTTTTTGTGGATAACACTTTATTCAAAGCACACAATGCTTCTCAAACCCTGCCTGCTTTGAGGAACTCGGCAAAAGCTCTGATTTATCAGCACCCCAGGCATGCTGCTTGTTCTGCCAAGATTTTTGGGAAGGTTTAGGGCACTGGAAGAATTTGTGGAAAAGCACCTTTGTTTTGTTTACCTCGCTGAGCTGATTGACAACCTATAAATGATATTGTGCTCTCGAGAGCTGCTGCCTTCCATTCAAAGGACTCGGTTCCATTGCTTCAAAGATTGTATTTTGAGCATTGTAAAGCTCCTGATGGTGGGTAATTACAACAAATTATCTGAATAATTCTAATACGGCATCTACTCCATTACAAATGACAACCAGCAATTAAACCCATCCCAGCCTTTCAGCAAACTAAACAGAAAAAAACACTTCACTCTTGACCTGGGCGTGCCCATAACTGATAATAAGCACCCATTCTGCTCACTGCAACAATAGTTCCCCCATCCTTGACAACTTCTATTTGGTTTTTTTTTGTTTTTTTTTAACAGGGAAGAGAAAATTTTTTAACAAAAATTTTCCCTAGGAGGCTCCCAAGGGATGCAGATGGGAAAAGTGGGTTTTGTGTGGTGAAGAGCCCCATAGGTGATGGGGTCAGCAGTGGGGACAAGGCAGCTGAGGGGAACTTTTCTATCAGAAAAGTAAAAAGTTTGAGAAGGAAGATTGGCCTGGAAGCAGAAAACACAGAGAGGTTTTCACTGTCAATCCCACTTATCCCAACTGGATTTGTATGAAAAGGAGAGGAAAATAATATATTTTAAATTGCCCTTGAAATTCAACACCTGCAGGTAAAGACAAGTCTCCAACAGGATCCACCTGAGCTTTGGGAATTGGAAAGAATTCTAGGAAAGATTTTATTTCAACTTCTGTTTGAAACAAGAAGAATGTCCCTGTTGTCACAGCACTGGACTTTTCATCTCTGTTTTTTGCTAAAATACATTAAATTAGAGGAACAAGTGGGTTTTTAAATGCCTGGGTTGAAGGACCCTGTTCCATCCCTGGAGGTGTCCCAGGCCAGGCTGGATGGGCTTGGGATGGTGGAAGGTGTCCCTGCTATGGCACTGATGCACTTTAACTTCCCTCCAACCCAAACCATTCCATGATTCCATCATTCTGTTCTACTCCAAACACTCGGTGCCATGAAGGACTTGGAATAACTGCCTGGGAAGGAGCTAAAACAATGCTTTAGGAGCCAGGCAAAGGCGAGACATCAAAATCCCAACGCTAACGTGAGACAACAACCGGCAATCGAGGGATTCCCTGCAATTAATCAACTTTTATTACCTTTTACAACAACTTTTCCCCAGTTCAGATTAATGACTGTGCTGCAGGTCCAGCCTGGCTGTCAGGGTGCACCGCAAGACCAATTTTGCCTCACATCCCTCAGCCTGGGCACATCAAGAGGAATGATTGTCTCACTGACGGTTTGCAGTGACAAAATAAAATGAGGAATTATCCCAGACTCCAGACTTGCCTCCATCTTCTGCAAAGATGCAGCACGAGGGGATGGTTTTATCTCCTCCCTGTAAGATGATAAAGCTTTAGATTATATAAATTTCCCTACTCTGTGGAGCAGTTCTGAGTTTCTGGCTATCCACCACACCAGGCTGTCACTCATCCACCTCCAAAACCCACCAGGATTTCCTCTGGGAGAGCTGCTAGAAAATCACACTTGCCAACATTTCCCCCCTTCTTGTTGTAATTACTGTTATTTCTAGAAGGTCTCCAGTTTTTCTCTGTAAAAGGAACAATTCTGCCTTGTATCCCCTGAATGAGTTCCCTGGCTCAGGTAAAAAATATCCAACTTGGGTATCCGAAAACCGAGGAATTTTTGAGGGATCTGCACTTATTTAGCAGCATTATTTCACCTTACAGTGAGGATAAAGCTTTAATTAATAAGGAGTCTTGGAGCTGTCTCAGACCTGTCACACCTCCAGAGCAAATCCACTTGTAAAAATACAACTTGGAGAGACAAAATTGCAATAAAATGGGAAATATGGAGCTTGGTTAATGACAGTGGGAATTGAAGACTTCCAGTTTTTCCCATTTATCCTAAATCTGTACAGAATTCAGGACCATTTAACTCTACACTTCACCTACAACTTCTTCCCTGGCAGTTCCAGCACCAGGATTTCCATGGACAGAGCAATTTCACACTTAGGTGTGAATGAATTTTGTCTCTGAAAAGTTTGGAAGTCACCAGAGGAAAGGAACTATGGAAGTGCTTTTCAGTGATATTCCACAAAGTGCA
>NW_005054430.1:766989-776563 GCF_000277835.1 Geospiza fortis | reverse complement strand
CTCCGAAATTCAAGATTCCCAGGACCCAAAATAACCAAACTAAAGGCCAACTTCTGGCCTGCAAAATGTGTTTATGCCTATTCTGCAGATCTCTAAAAGTCAACAGGATTTAAAGTTAAATTCCTCAGGAATATCCCACCAAAAAGTTATTTTGTGTCACAACCTGGTGCTTGAAAAACTTGTTTTTTCCACAGGCTCACATCCCTAAAAGTTTTTTTCCCAAGGTTCTGCCAGGAGTTTTCTTTTGCCACGTGCCCATGAAAACCCTGCAAGTGTTTGTGGAGCCACATCTGGTGCGTCTGAAGCAAATAATCCCAATAAAACAGGAATAAATGAGGGTCCTGCTCTGCAATATCCAGGAATTCAGCAGAATGGGAAAATGCAGCTTAGTGGTGAAGGAACTTCAAACCCATTTTTTGTAGCTCAGCTCAAGAAACTGAAAAGAGGGGAATAGTTGAAATAAACAGCTCAGATTATCTTAAATGAAAACTAAACACTTTGAAAACCTCCCTTTTTTCTCTTTTAGCATCTCTGGGGGAGACAAGAATTCACCTCCATGCTCTGGTTTCCCCAAACCACAACACTTTAAACCGTGCAAAAGGTTGTAAAGAAAAAAGCCCAGCAAGAAGAATCCAGGTAAAACCCCAAGTGAGAGCTCCCACACGAGGTGCCCAACTCCAAGGGAATTCCAGATTCCAGCTCACCACCAAAGGCTTTTCCCAGAAAACCCTTGAGCTGAACACCGCCACGCTGATGTAAAACACAACCATGACAAAAATTTAAATTATTAATCTTTCCTTTCATTGCTCTGATGGCTCCATGGGGGATGTGGGGTCATTCCAGGCTTCAGATCTTTGCTTTTAACAGCAAATCCTAAACACAGGAATCACCTTTTTTTTGTTCTCATCCAGCACCAGCTCTCCTGCCTTCAATCAAAAATTCATTAAGCTTGATGAAAGCAACCACAGGCATTGTGTAACAATTTTTAAGGTAATACTACCATAAAGTGGACCTAAACCACACTGTGTTTTCATCCTTGGATTTCCCCCATTCAGGGAAAACCCTCACTGAAGTATTTTTTGAACTTCCGTTTTTTGAGTCTTTCACAGACAGATTACAAATTTAGAATTTGTCAAGTTCTTTTTCCCTTTTCTTCCACCACAAAAATCAAAGATGCTTTTCTGGTTGTGCCATGGGAGCTCTCCTGTTGCTCTACAGATATTTTTTTAGCAATGTCAGAGAATTATTTCCTGTATTTGAAATGAAAGTTGGGGCTATTAAAGCAAGTTTTAGCTGCTACTGGAAGTTTATTCCTCAACAGCAAAGGAGCTGCTTGAAAAGCATCAGCTCCTACATGGGAGGATCTCACTTGTGATTGAGATTCTAAATGTTTGGTAATTCTTGTGGCACTTGGGGACATGTGGTGGCCTTGGCAGTGCTGCTTAATGGTTGGACTTGATGATCTTAAAGGGTTTTCCCAACTTAGTGAGTCTTAAAGGTGGATTTCAGGGTGGAACTTGGGTTTTTTTCAAGAATTTTGTACCTGAGATGGTTCAATTGAATCAGTGGATCCGTTCTGCCCTTCCAGAACTTCTGTGGCCGTGTGGTGAGCCCTGAGCTGCTCTGGGGATTGGATTGTCAGAATTCAGGACATTCCTCTGGCTGCCCTGGATTGCTCAAACCCCTGCCAGGGGGCTCAGAGACCCTGGCACAGAGCCCAAGACCCCTGTGCCTTTGATTTTGACCCATGGAAAAAACAATTACCAACCTTATATGAAGATCTGCAAACCATGAAAGTTTAAGCAGAATGATAGTTAGTTCACTACAGCGTGAAAATGTAGAATTTTAGGGGTTTTCGAATGGGGGTTCAGGGGGCAAGATGGAGGAATCTGGGTGTGTTCTGTCCTTCTTCTTGTCCTCCATCTTCTGGGTGATGGTGGCACTTTTGGATTGGTTTAGAGTAGAAGCTCAGTGTCTAACATAGGCGATGGGTATTGGAAATTATTTTAAATAATGTACAAGTAGTTTTTAGTATAAAAGATAACACCATCCCCAGGGTGGTCAGTGTGCCTCTGTCTGACCTGCTGGACAGACCTCAGCAGGCCAGAGAAAGAATTTTATAGATAAGAAACAATAAACAACCTGGAGAACGAGAACAGAAGAATCCTGACCCCTTTGAGTGCCAGGCTGGGAAAAGAGACTTTCTAACACATCTTGGGGTCACTCTGACCAGCAGAAATCCTGAGATTGGATCCTGTTAGATCCCTCCAGACTGCACTGTTCTGTTCCCAAGGAATCAATAAATCACTGGAAATTCACATGCCATCATCAACCCCTGTGACAAAATCAGAGTAACGGCGCTCAGCAAGGTGGGGACGCTCAATCCTCCTCCAGGAGAGCACGAGCGAAATGCTGGAAGTAAATTTAAGGTTTCCCAGAGAAACTCTGGCTGCCCCTGGATCCCTGAAGTGTCCAAGGCCAGGATGGATGGGCTTGGAGCACCCTGGGATGGTGGAAGGCGTCCCATGGCATGGGGTGGAGCTGGATCATCCTTAATGTCCCTTCCAACCCAAACCAATCTGTGATCCCAAAGGAAGGAGCTACTCCTGCTTTGTTGGCTCAATGAACACAAGCCTGGTTCAAAGTACCTCATTACCATGGAATTACATTAACACTCCTTTCAGCTATTCAGCCCCAGCTCTTGCAAATGTCAAAATTTCTCTGTTCCTTCAGCTTGTATTTCATCCAAAGGGAAGGAGGAGCTGGAGACATGTGAAATTTCTGACAGGCTGTTGATTTTCCCTTTGGATGAAGCATGTTTGAAAACTCCAAACTTGACTGATCTGCTGAAGCACATTCTCTGACAGACAATATAAAATCAATGCCTCACATATTAAGAGGGTTTTTTGGGTTTTTTTTTTCGGTGTGTGAGGGTTTTTGTTTGTGTGGGAGGTGGTGGTGGGGGAAGGGTGGGGATCACTTTATTTTCTGTCATGGAAAATGAACAGCCTCACCTTAAGGTTTTTATAAACTGTCATCTTTAATCAGACACACACACAGCAAGACTGTCAGTTCTCATAAAGCATCAGGGGGGGAAAAAAAAACCCAAAAAGGCACAAAATGTGAAGCTGTTCCCCATCCCCTCTCTGTGCGAGTCCCCAATCCCTGCGATGGCCCCAGTGAGGAGGAAACCTTTCCTTAGCAGTGTCACAACAAGGAGCTCTGCTGAGGTGTGGCTTTATCCTTCACTTTGTCAGGGAGGAAAGGGGTTGGGATTCGCCTGAGAGGAACATCCATCCCTGCTGCAGGCACACAGAAAGTACTGAACATCAGCAGCAGCTAAAAGCCTCCTAAACACTCATTAAATGGGGGGAAAGGGAGGGAAAAACATTCCCAGGGGAGGTGCCAAATTGCTCCCTGAAGGTTCCCATTCAGGACAATGCAAAGAAGCAGCGAGTGGATGAGAAGTTGCACCAAGAGTGGAAATTCTAAAATAAAGCTGGGAGTATCCAGGGGAAAGTTCTCCTGGTGGAAGGTGCCCTGACCATGGTGAGGGGCTGGAAATAAACGATCTTTAAGGTCCTTTCCTCGTTTCCAGTGTTGAATTTCGTGTTTCTGTAATAAGGATTTGAGATCTCTTGGTGCTGGCACTGCTGAGGGCCCTCGAGGGCAGTGTCCAGTTTGGGGTCACTCAGGAGTGTCCAGGGCTGGGTCCCTCCTGACAGGAGAGCCCTGGAGGGGCTGGAGAGGGTCCAGGGAAGGGGAAAATGAGCTGGGAAGGGTCTGGAGAACCAGGAGGGGCTGAGGGAGCTGGGAAGGGGCTGGAGAACCAGGAGGGACTGAGGGAGCTGGGAAGGGGCTGGAGAACCAGGAGGGACTGAGGGAGCTGGGAAGGGGCTGACCTGGAGCAAAGGAGGCTCAGGGGCCCTTGTGGCTCTGCACAAGTCCCTGCCAGGAGGGGACAGCCGGGGAACAGGGACAGGAGCAGAGGGAACGGCCTCAGGCTGGGCCAGGGCAGCCTCAGGGGGACACCAGGAAGAATTTCCTCATGGAAAGCGTTGATAGGAATTGGAAGGGGCTGCCCAGGGAGGGTTGGAGTCCCCATCCCTGGAGGTATCCAAGGAAGTCCTGGAGGTGGCACTCAGAGCTCTGGGCTGGGGACAAGGTGGGGATTGGGCACAGCTGGCACTGGGTGACCTTGGAGGGCTTTCCCCACCTCAGTGATCCTGGGAATTCGTGATCTCCCGATCTGAGCTCATCTTTGTCACCAGAGGCCCCATCTCCCAGCCCCAGAGAGCAGGAAGAGATTCCCTACCTTGCAGAAGCAAGAATTCCACCAATTAAGTGATATTTCCCCACCCTTTGAAGGGGATCTCTCACAATGCAAGACCTGCTGAAATCCGGAGGGTTCTTTTCAAGGACCCACCGCCTTTAAGCTTCCTGTGCACTTAACAGAACATCAGATATATTTTTTAAATTTACCCTGATCCTCTGCACATTACTCAGACTCAAACACAAACTTTAGGTAGTCAACACTCCAAGTTCCCTCTCCCAGCCTGAGTCAGCCTTATTGATTTCTCTGAAATCAAGTATTTTAGGTTTGATTCAGACAGCTAAAGGCATCAGCTCTCATTATTTAGCAGTATTTGTGCCACAGGAGGACTTGACATTTTCTATCTACTTCACTAATACTAAATAACCCTTAGAATTTAAAATACCACAGATTTTTCTTAACCTATTTAGTGTGATTTAGCAGAGTTTAAATGTAACAAACTCATCTAATTTTCACACTCCTTTTGCTTCCCAAGACCAACAGTCCCTATATTATCAAGTATTAATTTTATAGTGTCCAATTACAAGATATTACAGCCCATTTTAAAATAAAATGAGATGATTATTGTTATTATTATAACTGCAGAGATGTAAAAGGGGTTATTGGTGAGATGTGCAGGGCTTCTGAGTTATACACTGAGTTTTAGATCAATTTAGTGATGCAGTTTTTAACACCAGCAGCAGCTGATGCTCAAAGACCAAAGGATTTTGATGTCCCATGACAACTTTGCTGTCCCCTCCCAACATTTTCAAAATATACAGGATTTAAATTCTACATCCAGCACCTTTCATCTTAACACATCCTGATATCAACAGCAGCTTGGCAGGATTATTCCCATAAAATATCCCTGCTATATTCATGCACCTGGGTGGATGCACTTGTCCTGCACCTTGGGCACTTCCCTCCCAAGGACAGGGAATTCCTGAAATCTGACACTTGACTGGAGAGGGACACTCTGATATCAACAGGCAGCAAAAGTCCATCACCACCCTCCCCAGTTAGTCCCTAAAGGGTTTTTTAATTTAATAGCAGAGCAATCCCTCTTTTATTTGCGTTAAAGTAACTGGAAGAAACAGTTAATTCCAAATTTGCTGTCGAGCCTACTGCTTTCAGTGCTGGAGACTGCAGAAAGGAACAGAAATACTTCATCTTACATCAAAAGGTCAGACTACTGCTGCTCTCTTCCCCTTGCCCCCATCAATCCCAAAAAAACAAAAGGCAGACACAGAACACTAGTGCACACACAGAGCACTAAACTTTCCTCTTTGCATCCCAAGCCACGTCACCAGTGGCAAATTGGGAATTTTGCTTTTCCTTCTTCCCCTTTCCCCTTATTCATTGGTTTTCTATTTCTCTCCAGACTCTGAGCCCCAAGGCAGTGATGAGGACACCATTGTCACACCCCAGTCCTTCCCACCTGGCAGAGGGGAGATCCCTCCTGTTCATTCTTTGCATCCCAAACAATGCCAGCAGCAGCAAATTGGGAATTTTGCTTTTCCTTCTTCCCTTTTTCCCTTATTCTTTGGTTTTCTACTTCTCTCCAGACTCTGAGCCCCAAGGCAGTGACACCACTGGCACACCCCAGTCCTTCCCACCTGGCAGAGGGGAGATCCCTCCCCTTTATTCTTTGCGTCCCAAACGATTCCAGCAGCGGCAAACTGGGAATTTTGCTTTTCCTTTTTGTTTTCCTCTTTCTCTGCAGACTCCGAGCCCCAAGGCAGTGATGAGGACACCACTGCCCACCTGGCAGAGGGGAGATCCCAGCAGAGCCCCTGGAGATCCCAGGGGTGCCAGGACAATTCCTCTCCCCACTCCTCCTTCCCAAGGTCACGTCCTGCTGGGAAGTGGCTCTTCCTTCCGAATCAACGAGCACTTGGCTTTCTCCTCCATCCTCCAAGCTTTTTAATTGCTGCTTGATCCTAATGAGGTGTGGCTGATGGTAATAAATGGAAACCCCTCTGGCCTCAATATCTAGCATCCAGCACTGCTCAGCTGCCTTTGCCTCAGCACCACCATCCATCCATCCATCCATCCATCCCCTCCATCTCCCACCCTTCCCATTCCTCCCCCTCCAGCCTGGAGACTGCAGACATCTGTTCCTCAATTGTCTGGTAATAAACACACTCTATAAAGCATATGTAAAATGATTATTACCCCGAGGAGCCAAGTGCCTTTCAAATGCCAGCTGAAACAAATAAACATTAAGGAGGAGAAAAAAAAAAAAAAAAGACATTAAAAAAAATAATATCCCCACCAAACAAATGGTACGACAGACATCGCTCAGGCTGTTCCATGTTCCAGAAGGAAGGGTGTTGGGATTGCTCCTGTGATTCCTTCTTCCAAAGGGAGATGTTATTCCTCAGCCCAGAAACTCCAGCAAAGGATGAAAGAAGCAACTGGGCTCCTTTGGTAACTTTTATACTTTGGCACCTCCCATGAAATGTAATTAAGGAAAATCAGAGGTGGGCTCTGCCTCGATTTCTAAGTGCAATTAGTTTGCAGGTGTAGTTAGGAAAGGCTATTCCCAGGAATCATCTCGTCTAGAACACCCTCTTGTCTCTCAGAAACACACTCTTCGTTTATTCCATGTCTGTGGTGGTGTCATTAAGCGCTGCTAATTAATCTGGGCCTCGGTGTGCATCAGCTGTCCTTGTGGAATTAGGGACCCACATCCTGAACAACACAAATCTCACTTCCCCGCTCTAAAGGAATTCAAAGGCAAGGAAAGCTTTGAAAACCATGTTTAGGTATTTTTCCTTACACTGCCCATGGTTTTAATTAAGAGTTTCTATAAACTTTGATTATTGGGAATGGATTCATTTGCACCCCACCCGAAGTCTGACCCTGTGTTCTTCAAGAGGATCTAGAGCCAAGTTCCACCCTCAGTTTGTAAATAAAAAGGACGAAAAAGTGGCTTTATAAGCAGCAAATCTGTCCTGTGCTCGTGCACCTGTGATGTGATCAGCACTGACACCTCCCATAGCAGGAGTACAAAAGAGAGAAGTTCCCACTGGTGAGTGTGAATGCTCTGCTTCCAGCTCTCCCTCAGCATTCCAGGGCTGGATTTTATTTTAAAGCCATCACTTGATGTGATGCTCAGGCTTTAAATCAGCACACCAGGATCTGGTTTCTCAGTGAGCCAGTCTGTTTAATACTTTCGGAAGCCTTCAGCTGCCTCATAAAATCAGAGAGTCCATGCAGTGCTGAAGCTCCTCTGGCAACGTATTTATGGGGCTTTAATAAAAACAAGGGGGGAAAAAACCCTTGTAAATAAAATATTGATCATTTGAATTCAGACCAGATCAATTTCAAGTATGTAAAGGGGACAGGGAGGAAAGATGAGGGAGGCAGGTCATAAAGAGCCTCAAAAAGGAAAATAAAACCGGTGGAAACTTCACAGCTCTGCAGGAATTACCTCCAGGAGAGCTGGACATTTAAAACAGGAACATCTGGATCTAACCAAGAGATGACGATTTTATGATTCCATGTGCCAGAAGTCACTGCAAGCATCAATATCTGAGCAAATTCACTGTACTGAGCATTTCAGCTGCTGGTGGGACAGGTCATGGCTATCCCATCAGGAACAGAATTCCCTGTAGGGAATTACTGTCAGCTAAAGAAATCCTGTGATCACCCAGACTCTCTGCATCCCATTCATCATGAGTTAACCTCTCAGCACACTAAACATTAAAACGAATAAAACCACATTAAAATGGGTTTTAGCCCCTAACTCTCCCATCCCACAGGGAGAAAAGGGCAAACTGGGTCATTCCCTGTTTTCCTTCTTTTCCTGAATTTATTGATGAAATCCTCAATGCAAGGGAGTGAAGATGTTGCAGGTGCTTGGCATGAAAAATACACCGCACACAGATACCTTCATCTCCATGCAATTATTTTTTTATGAGGCAAATGATTCCTCCTGCCTGACTTGCAGGCTGGGAATGCAAAGTGAAGTGTTTGGGAGAAGTGCTATTTAAAGCAGAGCACTCGTGTTTCACTCAGATGGGAGGAAAAAAAAGGGGGGGAAAATAAAGCAGCAAGGCAAAGAGAAAGAATTTCAATCAATGGGAAAGATCTCATCAATAAAAATAAGAGCATCACCACTCTCTGGGCTTGCAAGATGTCTGTAAATTCATTAATGATTTAGAAATTGAAGTCCACATCATCACAGTCACACCCTGAAGAACACTGAATTTCATAGTCACACCTTGAAGAACACTGAATTTCACATGTCCATCTTTTCCCACCATAAAACAGCTGAAAACTACAAATTATCCTGCAGCAGATTTATTTTTAGCCCATTTCTTCAGTTCAAAAGAGACAGAGGAGGAAGTGAAATGTGCTTATGGAATTGTCCCCTTCGTTATGGGCACGTGGCAAGAAATAAACTCTTTTTTTCAAGGCAAGATCTTGCACACCATAACACATCTCAGGATGTTCTCAAGATTATTCCAATCCCTGCTGTTTTAACACCAGAAATTTCGATGTGGAGGCATTTATGCCTTTTCCAACTGTGTTTTTAAGTCCTGAGAAGTCAGAAAGAAGCCGAGTTCTCAGCCACGGAGGTGCCAGGAGGAGATTCCTTCCTCTGGGATCAGATCCCAATAATTTTTTATGATTATTTTGTGACTTTTTGGGTTTAGCATTGCAGGGAAGCTCTTGTTGAGTGACTCTGGACAGCGAATTCACACAAACACAAGCAAGGAGGGAAATGGTGCTGGAGAGAAAGGAAAACCCTCCCAGGAAAAAAGAGGTGGGAGGTTGGCATGAACCAATCCAAACCTTGTATTATTGAATTTCCACAAAACCAACAGGCCAAACTGTTAGAAAAGCAGCAAAATTCAGGTATCAGAGGTGAATGATACAGTGAGAAGAGGTTTCTTCAAGGCTTGCTCTGTTTAAAACTCCAGCTGTGACAATTTTGGTAATCGCAGGCTCACTGTGGATCGGGAATTAATTTGCAGTCCCCAGCCCACAGCGTTTCATCAACGAACTCACCTTGCAGCTCCTCTGACTTTATAATAAGCACGAAGAACAGCGAGAAACAATTTGTGGCAGGTTGCAAATAAACTTCCCCCAGCTTAGGTCAATAAATGACACTGGTTGGTGACACAGGGTCACCCAGACAGGAAATCCCAGCTGACATCACAGTTCCGTTTGAAAAATATTTGAAGACTAAAAATATTTAAAGAAAAATATTTATTTTTCTTTAAATATATATTTTAAATATTTAGATATTAA
>NW_005054430.1:761455-766657 GCF_000277835.1 Geospiza fortis | reverse complement strand
GAATTAAAATTAATAATAATATAGTTCAACAAATTACTTCTAGAAAAAAAATAATATTAAATGTTTTAGAAATATCAGATATTTCTAAAATATTTAAATACTTAAAAGTAATAATTAAATATTTAAATACTTCAGGAAAATAATAATAATAAAATTAACAAAATAATTTTAGAAAAATATTTACTATTAAATATTTAAATATTTTAGAAAAAAGTTAATTTTTTTACACACAACAACTTCACAACATCAACAACTTCAAAGCAACCCCTTTGCTCTGGGATCTCAGAACTGGAATGTGCCCAACATCCCCACAAATCAAAGGTTTAATTCGACTTATTCTAAAAGTTTTGCAGCTGTAGAAATGTGCAGAAAGGCGGATTTTACCTGAGCAGGGGGTGAAAGATGATGGTGATGTTCCTGGCTCCTGGTTTGCACACAAACTTGGACCCACCACCTTCAATTAAGTTATCATCTGGTCCTCCTGGAAAATAAGGTGGGACAAGTTGTCTAACAGATCTCGACATCCCTTGATTTTCAGAGAGTAAGTGCTAATTAAACATTTAGCAAGCGATAATTAAACAGGAATTAAATGCCTGTTTCCTGTTGAAAGATCAGTAATTAACGCCAGGCTTCGCTCTCTGTGCCCTCCCAGTGCAGGTGGGCTTGGAGGTGACTTTGAGCTCCTCATTCCAGAGGAATTGGGACATTCTGGCACAAAACCCACCCCAAATCCAGGTCCTGCACCTCAGGCCATGTGGCTCAGGTGTGTTTTGAAGCCCACAGTGATTGGAAAGGCTCTGGAGAGAAACAATTCCCAGAATTTTCCTGCTCCTCTGACTGGGGATGGCACAGTCCCAGCCTTGGTTGGGGTGCCAGTGACATTTTAACCCATTTATTGTATTCAGCATTACTGCCTCTCCCAGGAGTTCATTCCTGAGAGGAATGGTGGATTTGTCTTTCCAAACAAGCCGTGGGTCTGCTGGTGGATAAAACCAGCGCTGGGAGAGAAAAGAAACAATGGGAAGGATTCCACTGATTGATGAATGGGAAAAGATATTTGCTTTTACAAATAAACTTTAGGTTTGCTGATAAATGAAATTAGACATTGAGAGACGAAAGAAACAATGGGGAAGAAAAACCCCTAAATTCCATAAGAATTAAAAATGAAAAGGGAAGGTCGTACATTAGAGGGAAATCGTTGGGATCAGGTGTTCTGGGAAGTGTGAACCTCTCAAGTACTTCAGCCATGGGGAAAGAGAGAAGGGAAATGCAGCTGGAAAATTGGGATAAAAAGGAGGCTGGGTCCTCCAAAAATATGAGAGACCCCAGGGGAATGCCCCATGGCCTCTCCCTTTATTCAAATAAAGCCAGAAACATCTCCTTTTTTGGACATAAACCTCTGATTATTAATTTCCTAACAATTTTGGATTAATTTTCCTAACAATTCCCAACTCTGAGTCCTGTCATTCCTGCCCGGAACTTTCCCTTCTCTGAGTTCCACCTGGGTACAAACGCGCTCTCTAAGCTACAGGAAAAATAAATTTACAGAATTTGGCAGCAAAACATGACTCAAGGAACATCATTTACACACCACAGTCTCCAGGGTTTGGAGTGGCAATAAAACCTGACCAGTGTCACTGTGTCACTCCTAAATTACTTCCACAGACACCAAAGTACCTTAAATTTGGATACTGGGAGAGAAAAGAGAGGGGAGAAAAAATACCAACTTCCTGAAAGCTCTGCATGTCCTGATTGCAACAAAGTCCACATGGAACCATTCCTGAAGAAAATATTTTTAGGACAACAGGCCAGACACCCCACACATAAACAAATCATGGAATGGTTTGGGTTGAAAGGGACCTCAAAGCCCATCCAGTCCCAATCCCATGGGGACACCTTCCCCTATCCCAGGGGGCTCCAAGCCCCATCCAACCTGGCCTTGGACACTCCACGGATGCAGGGGAAGCCACAGTTTCTCTGGGAATTCCATTCCAGGGCCTCCCCAAAAAGGAACTTGGCAAAGTTTGAATATTCCAGGTATTAGCAAGCCCTTTCCATGTGAAATCTCCTTAAAGATCGATAATAAATAATAAATACCCAATCACATTATTGGGACAGCTTTAGAGGGAAATGACAAAGTTTTGAAATCAAAACTACTTTAGGAGGTCATTGAAGGTTTTGACCCTGACATTTCATCTGCCTCCAACAAAAATGATTTTTCCAAATGGGAAAGAAGAGCAACACAACTGATGAGGAATTCTCACTGTCACATTTTCTGGAAAAATCCCTTTGCCCAGGATCTTTCTCCTGGGAAGCTGAGAAGCCTCAGAGAAAGGAAAACAATATTGTCTCATTTGCTTCTCCTGTGTTTTGCTGCTTTGGAATGTGGTTGGAGATTGTTTACCCAACAGGTGATTATTTCATTGGATTCATGGGAATTGTTTTGATTTAATGGCCAATCAGGGTCAGGCTGTGTCGGGACTCTGGAAAGAGTCACGAGTTTTCATTATTATCTTTTAGCCTTCTGTATTCTTTAGTATAGCATTCTTTAATATAATATAGTATCATAAAATAATAAATTCGCCTTCTGAGAACATGGAGTCAGATCCATCATTCCTTCCTTCATTTGGGAACCCCGCAAATAAAAGACAGGAAGTGACTCCAACCTTCTTTTCCAAGGGAATTTTATGTGCTTTAGAACAATCAATCTACAGAAAAAGCTCTTTGGTGACTGAATTTATTTGACCCTTCCGCAGCAATGTGCAAGGACTGAGCAGGTCACCAACACCAGCATTTCATGCCCTAAATAATCCCTGTAGGTCGGGAGTGTTTCCTACAAGAATTCCCATAGATTCAAAGATGTGAGAGTAAAAGCTCCAGCTCTGAATTCCCCATGGAGTGGGAAATGCTGGGAAACTGGAAGTCTGCAGTCAACAACATTTCCTGAGCTGACTCAGCTCCTCGAATGAACCCTGAGCACACAGAGCTCCCTCATAAATCCTACCCAACATATGGACTTGGGAAGCACAAAGCAACTGAAAACAGAGTTCTTGAAACTTTCCTGATGGTATTTAGGAAGAGGCAGCTCTAAAAAAAATAAATTAAAAAAAAAAATCCAGGGATTTCAGCTGGCAGCTCAAAGAGTGAACTCTCCCAACGTGGCAGTTTAATCGGGGAAGAAAAGAGGCATCGAGTTCAAGGAAAAGAAAATTATTCACTTCCCTGTTAATGTCAGATCCTGCAATTTCCAGTGGGCTCTGTGTCTGAACAGAATTATTGAAGGAGCCAGCCAAGCATGAGCTGCTGAGGCAGGGCTGAGGAGATGCAGGCTCCAATTAAGAGAGGGGTGTTATTCTTGTTCCATCAAGTCACCCTGCACTAATCAATATTATTGACTGGGACGAACTCCACGGCGAGGAATAAAACAATCTGTCTCATCTGCTGGGCCAGATGATGATGGATTTGAGGAGAACGCAACCCTGGCACCGAGAGAAAAATGTGCTTTTACATCTCCTTGGCTCTCAGCCTTCCATTAGTAATCCTGGGTGCTCTGCAGGTAGGTGCAGGATACAGGGGGGAGGGATTTTGCTTGTATTTAAATATTTTACCCCCAAAAAAGATGCTGAGGTGTAAATCTTATTCCTGATGATGCTTTGGACATCCAAACTACACAGCAGTGCAACTTTAATGCCATTGCTCTCCCACCTCCACTGCTCTAAACACTGGAGGTTTGTTATGGAAAATCCTGGAGAGTGAAGGATTGCTTTCCCTGTGGAGATCTCCACACGGGATCCCTCTGATGGCATCAAGGTCTGAAATGTGTTAATTACATGGACCAGCCATGATTCCTCCACTGCAGCCAATTCCCTGTGCTGGAGAGCCACCAACTTCTCCATCAAAATATGCCAGGAATATTCCTTCATCCTGACTGATTCCACCAAGAGCTTCTCCTGCAGGGAGGCGAAGGATTGTTCATCCAAACAACCCAAAACTGGCAGCTCTGGAGACCACAGGGAGCAGAGAATCCCAGAATGGTCTGGGTGGGAAGGAACCCTAAAGATCACCCAGTTCCACCCCCTGCATGATGGGCCAGGCTGCAGAAGGTCCCTGACCTGTGGGACAGATTCCAGAGGAACCCATGGAGCTGCTCCAGGGCTGGAGCCAGGCTGGGAGAGCTGGGAATGTTCCCCTGGAGCAGGGAAGGCTCCAGGGAGAGCTTCCAGCACACTGCAGGGCCTGCAGGGGCTCCAGGAGAGCTGCAGAGGGACTGGGGCCAAGGCCTGCAGGGACAGCACCCAGGGAATGGCTCCCACTGCCAGAGGGCAGGCATGGATGGCATCTTGGCAATGAGGAATTCCTGGCTGAGCTGGGATTGCCAGAGCAGCTGGGGCTGCCCCTGCATCCCTGGCAGTGCCCAAGGCCAGGCTGGACACTGGGGCTGGAGCAGCCTGGGATGGTGGGAGGTGTCCCTGCCCATGGCAGGGGTGGCACTGGGTGATCATTAAGGTCCCTTCCCACCAGAATCACCCTGAGATTCTGACATTTTCTGTAAACACGGAAGATTTCCATGCAAACATTTAATTTTGAACGTACCCAGCAGAATGGAAAACTAAAGCTCTCCTGATGTTTGTTCTGACTTTCAGCACCTGCAGAGATTCCGGTTTCCCTGCTCATCTCCTTTTTCATGTTGAAGCCTGACATTTTAGGCTCCATTTCAGACACACCGAGCTCTGTCACTAATGGCCCTGTCTCTGTCACCACTTGCAGTGACATTCAGGTGGGCACACTTCATTGCCAGCACAGCAGGAGGGTGTCATTAACTCTGTGACAAATTTCACTTCGTCTCCAAGTTTTCCTTGTTTTTCTTTTGTTCTTCATAATTTATTACTGGGCAGATTAAACGAGGAAACTTCGCTCCTGAGACAAAACTGCTACAACAATGGTGCTTCCAGAGGGATGGGGAAGCTTGGGATGTTTTCCTGGGCACACTGGAAGTGCAGAATTTGTCAGATCAGCTCTGGTTTGGGAGGCTCCAAATTGGATCTCTTATTCATCACTTACTGTGTCTCTTGGTCATTGATAAGGACAGAAAAAAAGGTATTATTTCCACTCTTCATGGAATCATGGAATGGTTTGGGTTGGAAAGTGCCATCCAGTGCCACCCCTGCCATGGCAGGGACACATCCCACCATCCCAGGCTGC
>NW_005054430.1:755923-761343 GCF_000277835.1 Geospiza fortis | reverse complement strand
CTCCAGGTGAGCACCCCCAGCTCTCCCAGCCTGGCTCCATGAACCACTCAGGACACAAACACGAGGTTCTGTTTCTCCTGCACTGATTCACTGCATTGGCACTCACACGTTTCAATTATTTTCACATGGAACCAAGCACAATTTATCATCTCTCAAATTCTTTTGCATGTCTTGAACCCTCAAAGTTCATTCCTTTCAGAGAATCCCAGAATGGTTTGGGTTGGAAGGGACCTTAAAGCCCATCCAGTGCCACCCCTGCCATGGGCACTTCCCACTATCCCAGGGTGCCCAGAGCTCCACCCAACCTTGCCTTGGTCACTTCCAGAGGCATTTTGGGGATTATTTCAGGCACATTTTCCTGTCTGTTCTTCTCTAATGATGATTTTTGTTCCCTCTCCAGCCCCAAAGTGGCAGTGAGTGACCCCTGCTCTGACCAGCACGTGGGGCTCCCATTCCGTCCCCTGGAACTGAGATGCACCAGATAACAAAATCCACCTTATCAGGACAGACAAGAATAAGCTCCAGCCAATACTTGATTACTTCCTTGCTTGAGGGGAGAAGCAATTTAGCAGAGGTTTGTGACAGAGGAAAGATTGCATTTCTTGTTTGCTTCTTTTAATCACCTGCTCTTCTTTTAATCATGGGCAAGTGAGAATTTATACATCAGACCATGGGGAATAAGGGGCTGATGGTTAAAAACACACTGCACCCACATTTTCCCAAAATCAACAGAGATCAGAGCAAGGATGGAACTCCACAAGAGCTGAAATTGCTGGGAATTAGGTGGTAAGTACTTGTAAAGCACTGGCTGCTGTCAGACCTGGGGCTGGGAGATGATGGAGTGACTCCAAGAGCTGCCCCACCTCCCAGTGCCTTGTCACCAGCCTGAAAGGGGCACAGGGGACACCAAACTGGCACCCCCTAAACCCACAGCACTCCTGCTGGCCTCTCTCCACTCCCTCTGGAAATTAAGCTCACCCTGAAGGTTATGAAGCTCATCCCATTTCAGAGCTTCCATCAGTGATAAATTGTCACAGACACGTTTTGTGAAAAATCCTTTTGCTAGGATTTTTTCTCCTGAGAAGCTGAGAGGCCTCAGAAATGAAATGTAAACAATGGTTATCTGCTGCTGTGGAATGCAACAGGTGGATCTGTGATTGGTCTCATGTGGTTGTTTTTAATTAACGGCCAATCACAGTCCAGCTGTCTCGGACTCTCTGGTCAGTCACAAGATTTTATTATCATTCCATTCCTTCCTTTCCTTTCAAGCCTTCTGATGAAATCCTTTCTTTTATTCTTTTAGTGTAGTTTTAATATATCATTTTCTTTTAATAAAATCTGTATCATAAAATAATAAATCAGCCTTCTGAAACATGGAGTCAGATCCTCACCTCTTCCCTCATCCTGGGACCCCTGTGAACACCACCACAATAAATTCCCAGCCATAGCCCCATATTCCCAGTGATAAATTCTCCCCAAAGCAGTGTTTGGGGTGATGGTCCCCAGAGTGGGAGGTTCCAACCCAAAACCTTTCAGTGAAACATTAAAAATGTTGGGCAGAAATTAAGGGATGGTCAAATCAAGTGAAGTCTAAGGGCTGAACCTTCACAAACCCTTCACAGGTATAAAAACGGGAAATAAGGAGTGGAAAGGGATTGGGATAAGATGCTCCAGGGCTGGAGCCAGGCTGGGAGAGCTGGGGGTGCTCACCTGGAGCAGGGAAGGCTCCAGGGAGAGCTTCCAGCACATTGCAGGGCCTGCAGGGGCTCCAGGAGAGCTGCAGAGGGACTGGGGCCAAGGCCTGCAGGGACAGCACCCAGGGAATGGCTCCCACTGCCAGAGGGCAGGCATGGATGGCATCTTGGCAATGAGGAATTCCTGGCTGGGCTGGGATTGCCAGAGCAGCTGGGGCTGCCCCTGCATCCCTGCAATGGCCAAGGCCAGGCTGGGCACTGGGGCTGGAGCAGCCTGGGACAGGGGGAGGGGTCCCTGCCATGGCAGGGGGGGCACTGCAGGGGGTTTGAGGGCCTTCCCACCCAAACCATCCCATAATTCCATAAGGAGTGGAAATAATGCCTTTTCCCCTCTCCTTATCAATGACCAAGAGATCTTGTAAGAGATGAATCAGAGATCCAAGGTCCCTTCCCACCCAAACCACTCAGGGATTCTGAGCAGAGCTGGAGTTGTTGTTCAGTTTTGCAGATCAAGCTCAAACTTGCTTCAAGCCTGAAGGAAAAGTGATTATCCCATAATTCCATAAGGAGTGGAAATAATGCCTTTTCCCCTCTCCTTATCAATGACCAAGAGATCTTGTAAGAGATGAATCAGAGATCCAAGGTCCCTTCCCACCCAAACCACTCAGGGATTCTGAGCAGAGCTGGAGTTGTTGTTCAGTTTTGCAGATCAAGCTCAAACTTGCTTCAAGCCTGAAGGAAAAGTGATTTCCCCAAGCAGGAGAGGCAGCTCTGCATCCCAGCCACAGGACTGATGTGGCCTCTCTGACCCTGATCAGGTTTCTGCATTTCAGTTCCCCAAAAGGGGAATTGAGATTGTGGCTCCAACTTTCCCCTGGCAAAGCTGTTCTGAGAAGTGTCACAAAAAACGCGCCAACCTTTTATTCACTCTTTTAAATTGATGCTTTGACTTCAGCCTTCCCATTAAACACAGAATAATGTCCCAAACTGACCAACAATTCCAAAATCCTGCCTGAAACAGCTTCTCCCAGCACGTTGCCGTGGCACATCCCAGGATTTGGTGCCTGATTTGGATGCAGCCCCCCAGCCCCTGCTCTGCCATATTGCTGATGTTCCCAATCCCTCCCTGCTCCCCTATCCTGCCTTGTCTGAGATCCAACACCATATGCATTTAAATAAGTTGCTCTTTAATGTTTCAAAACCTGATTTATTAGTTGCTCACACTCCATCTGCCTTGAAAAACGGCGCCGTGCCTCGGCTTTCACAGCCTGCACAAAAGGTTGGGGTTCAATTCCAGGCTCCTTTATCATTTGATCACCGTGTCAGCCACATATGTAAAGTCTCCTTCCAGCTACAGAAATTGTTTAAAATGCATATTTCTCCTCTTTTTCTTGTTGTGATTTCTTTTTTTTTTATTTTTTTTTTCCTCCTCTCCCCCAGGCCACACGAATGAGCAGCAGGCACTTTGATTAATGGATTTGTCAACTTGCATATTTAGGATTTTGTTGGTTTGCCTAAAACTCCCCGTGTACAAATCTGAGCTGTTCCAAAGCATGGCTGCAGCAGAATTCCTTATCCCGAGCTGGAAAAAGCACTTGGAGCTAATGAGCTGTGATTACTCACACCCTGCATCCCCTTTTCCACTGTTCTCTACTCAGAGCTTTCTTCCTTTATCTTATCTCCTCTAGCAGCAAATGGCTCCTACCTGAATTTTTTATATCCCTGACATGTTTTCTATTCAGTTTTAATGTCAGAAAGAAAGAAAAAAACCCACAACACCATGAGGTAACAAAAAGCAAGTGAAATAAAGTAAGATATTTCCTGACACAGTGTCATTTGCTGGTTTATTTTCTTACAAGCTGTTTAACTCTAAAATCCCCGTTTCATCTTTTTTTGAGCTGTTTTTTTTTTTAAGATTTAGAACCTCCAGGACATTTTAGACAAAGGAATTGGCTGGAATTACAAACGGATAAAATGATTTGGGTGGGAAGGGACCTTCAGGATTGTCCAGTTTCAATGAGCAGGGACACCTCCCACCATCCCAGGCTGCTCCAGCCCCAGTGTCCAGCCTGGCCTTGGCCATTGCAGGGATGCAGGGGCAGCCCCAGCTGCTCTGGCAATCCCAGCCCAGCCAGGAATTCCTCATTGCCAAGATGCCATCCATGCCTGCCCTCTGGCAGTGGGAGCCATTCCCTGGGTGCTGTCCCTCCATCCCTTGTCCAGGTGACAAACTAATGTTGTACAGTCTTCTGGAAGAAGCAGACATGGAATGATGGAATTATTAAGGTTGGAAGAGATCTCTGTGATCATTGAGTCCAACCAAGAGGTCTAAAAATGCTTCAGTTTTTTACCAGGATGTTAAAAGAGAGGATTTTGAGTCTGGCACACAGCTGGGATCCAGCAGCCCACAGGAAACCTGTCATGGGCTTGTTTTCCATGTATAAATGAAGGAGCCTGTTCTAATGAAGATTAATTAACCCATCTTTTGACAAGTCTTGAGAATGTTACAAACCTGGCCGGTAAAACAAGGCAGGATGAATCCTCCTGGCTGGTTCCACACTGGGATGCCTCCATAAATCCCCACCAACAAACGAACCTCCTGACTCCTCATCTGCCCCTCCACGGCTGGGAATAAATTCATTTTTCCAGCCATGTGCACAATGATCCCCAGGAACATCCCAGCTTTTCCCCGTGGGAATGGCACTGGATTGCCCACAGAACGCACAGGGCAGCGGTGGGAGCTGTCAGGCAGCATCCTTCAACCTGCTCACCCATAATCTCTTTCCGATGGGTTTCCCCACCTCCTCATCCCCCTTGCTTTGTCTGGCCTTTGGAATTCAATCAAAGATGAATTAAGACTTTGAGGGAGCAGCCCGCGCCGTGGGGCCCGGCGATTCGTGAGCTCTGTGTTAATTTTGTTACGGCTTTTATTTCTTGCATTTTCATGCAGAGTTGCTCCCCCTGAGATTGTCGCTGATATTGGCACCAAACCCCAGGGGCTGCAACCAAACTCAAATGCCAATAAAGAGGAGGGGACTGGGCCCTCAGAGACATCAGAAATTGCAGGAAAACAGCCAGAATTTTAATCACAACTCCTTCAAACGCAGCCAGGGATTTAGAAACGCTGTTATTGTAGGATATGACCCTAATTCAGTGTTAATCAAAGCCACTGGTGGCACAAGAATAACCTGGTGATTTAATAAAACAGCATTTCACAGCAGCCACTGTGTCAGGATCAGGATGTTTCCAATATCACAAATTCCAGGGAGAAGGCTGACCAGCCTTTTCCATATGTTTCTGTACACTTCTATCACCAGGGAATTTGACATTCCCACTACATAACAACCAAGAACTCGGTTTTATAGAAAAATCTTAATTGATTTCTGTATTTTTGTTTCCTTTTTTATTTTCTTGCTCCTGCTGCACAGGATATCCTTCTTATCAAGGGTAAGAAAATTGGAGCAGGTTGTGCAGAGAAGCTGCCCCATCCCTGGGAGTGTCCAAAGCCAGGCTGGAGCACCCTGGGATAGTGGAAGGGGTCCCTGCCCATGGCAGGGGTGCCACTGGATCATCTCCAAGATCCTTTTTCAACCCAAATCATTCTATCAATTTAGGAAAAGCTCAGGAAGTACATGTGGGAAAAAAAAAATCAATTATTACGAATTTCCTTATTTTTTATTTCACTTAAAAGCTCCAGCATTTAAAAGCTAAAGAAGCCAAATTTGA
>NW_005054430.1:754362-755846 GCF_000277835.1 Geospiza fortis | reverse complement strand
AGTTGGTAAAGTCTGAAAATCTGGAATCTTGATCTTATAACTTCAAAATTAAAGGAAATCTGTGCTCTCATGTTCAGCTGTGGGAAGCAGGAGCACCCACTGGTACAGGGCGACCAGAAATGGCAAAAGCAGGAAGTCAACTTGACATCAAGCAGATATTTTAAAAGAAGGGAGAGAAACGACACAACCCAAAGTTATTCTGACACCTCAGAGCAACATCCCAAGCTGTCCAAGCTGAGCTGTGGCTGCAGCCTGAAAATCCAGGGTTCCCTCTTTAAAACAGATGGAAGTCACTCCTCAGTGGAGCAGAGTGGGGAGTTCAGAGGTTCCCCTGCTGGAATGCAGGGAACAGAAACCTCTCTGAGCCCGTCCGAGAGACTGAAAGCCTCTGGCTTAAGTTTCTCTCATCTGCCTCACGATCATCGTGAAAGGGACAGAGATTGGGGAGCACTGAAGAAAAAAGACCCCCGTCTGAAATTCTGGTCTTGGAGAAACTCGCTTGCCAAGGACCCTGAGGCCTGAGCACAGCTCCTGGCATTGCCAAGCTGTTGTTCACAGGTGTGTTTGCTGTATGCTACACTGAACCCAGTGAAAGGAAAAGAGGGGCACTTTGCCCTTTTTTCAACAATAGCTCTGGAATTTTCCCCACCTCTCAGCTTGACTGGACTTCTCCTGAGGTTTTTGGTGGTCCCCACAGAAGTCCCCTCACCTGTTTTAAAACCACCATGACAAACAGACTGAGATGGAAGAAGCCTCTCCATCAAGGACTGAGACATGAAACCCTGTTATCATTATATTGCAAGAGTTCTACTGTCATTACATTGCAAGGGTTCCATATTGCCAGAGTTCCACACCTCCTCGATGTTTCTCGTAGGCAGCTCCTCTAGCACTGACTCTCCCTCATCCTCACAGCACACAACTGCCTCCAGTTCCCACCAATCCACTCTTTTATAACACTCTTCTGATTGGCTGCAGGTGTGGCCTGTTAACATCAGACCTGCTCCTAATCTTTAGTAATTGGTTCAGCTGCAACTCTTTAGGGGATGAGGTTACATTCTATACCACCTTCATTTACCCACGCTGTATCCCCCTACAAAACCCCCATGTGAAAAGCCCCCCCTGCTCTTTCCAAGGCCTGGGACTGAAACCCCTAACCCAGGGGAGGTGTGTGGGGGAGGCAAGCTGACCACAGCGAGATGGATGTTGCAGGTGGAGCAGTGGACCAAGAAGACAATGGCTCTCGCCCACTGCTGAGAACATGGACTGTGTGTACCCTTCTCCAAATACCATTTTTCCCCCAGAAAATACAATAGACTACTTTTGATTCGATTTCAAGATTCATCCCCTTCCCCCATCAAAAAAAGAGTATAATAAGAGTTCAGATGAACTGCAACCCTGAGATCTCCCCAGACGTGACCTGGTGAACTCCATTGGGTGGACATTGGAGGACTTCACCATTTCTGCATTTGGTAGCTATTCACCTT
>NW_005054430.1:743216-754332 GCF_000277835.1 Geospiza fortis | reverse complement strand
TCTTTCCCTTTTTCTCCAATTCCTCCCCAACGCATTTTGCTGTGGTCATTCAATAAAGGTGCATTTGTTTATGATTAATACTGCAAACCCCTGTGCCGTGTCATTTTTTTGCACTCTGAGATCAATTCACAATCCATCACGAAACCCATTCGTAAGGATGGATCGTGACAGGCAGAAACGCATGGCCTTGAATAAGAGCCCAGCCAGGGCTGCACCCAAGATGAACCAAAATGGGCCCAAAATGCATGAGCGCTCCCGGGGTCTCTCCCTTGGATCAGTTCTGCTCCATTTGCATCTAAAAGGCTCAAGGTGGATCCATGGAGGAGATCCTTTGAATGAATCCCTGCTTTATTCTGTAGCTCTGCCCAGCCTCTGTCCCAGCTCAGCCTTCTCCAGGCACCAGCAGGGGATAAAAGCCCCAACATTCCCAACATTCTGCTGGCAGGGAGCTGGGGGCTCTGCCAGGAGCTGCTCCCCATTCCCAGAGCACAGCAGGACACGTCCCCCATGGAATCACCAGGGATGGAGGTGGAAAAACACCCCTGGGAGTGAAGGACAAACCTTCCAAGGCACTGGAGGAGCCGCCTGGCTTTGCTAGCACTGAACTGAGGGAAAGAACAGGGAAGGGAAGCAGCTGAAATCCCAGAAACCCATTGTCCCAACATCCATTGTTCCTAAAATAATGGGCTCCAGGAGCAACCCTGCCTCAGGTGCTGCCTTTGACACACTTAACACACCTCAAGCCAGAGCTCTGAGCAAACCATTGCTATTTTTACATCTCTTTTTACCACATAACATCCTTCCCCTAATGACAGTTTTACACATATCCCTGTTCAAGAGACTTGTGCTTCATTTTATTTTTTCTTTTTTTTCTCTTTTTTTTGGCAATAGATCACATGTCCCAGTGCTCCACACTTCCACACACAGGCTCCTTTCCCAACCATCTGCTTGTTGAACTAATTCAAACTATTATCAGTTTTACCTCCAAGAAAAGAGACACACCAAGGTTCAAGGAGAGCTCCGATTGCACCAAGGGAGGGGAAAAAGCAGCACAAAAAAAAAAAAACCCAGTCTAACAATGAGAGAAATGTCAAGAAATAGAAATGTCAAATCCCTTAGGGTGGGGGAAAAAAATAAATTCCAACTCCAGCTCATCTCCAAGCACCGTATTTTGCAATGAAATTACCACTCCATAGGCTTTCCTCAGGGAAAAGCTGTTCCAACTAATCAGAGCATTGGGTTTTTTTAAAGTTCAAAACAAATGCAGGGTTGTCTATGCAGAATTCATGCCCTGGCTGTCAGGAGCTGCCTTTAACTCTTTGCAAGCAAAAAAGCCTCTTGAGTCTTGTCACTAAAAGCTGTGAAATGGCTCAATGTGGAAACAATTCAGAATATTTCAGGGTTCTCGTGGATTCTCATGGTTTGGGTTGGAAAGGACCTTAAAGATCATCTCATTCCACCCTCCTGGGGGACCATCCACGTGGATCCATAAAAGCTGTCTCTATTTTCCATGTAAACCTTGGAGAAAAGGGGCTTTAACAAAAACAGCAACATCCTTTTCAGACAGAAACCTAAAACTAGAGTATTAAATATTAAATAAGGTCTGTACAGAACTGTGACTGGGAAGGTCTTGGAGTTGAACTCCTCCATCCATGATCTCCTTGCATCACCCAAGGGATCTTTCCTCCTTCCTCGCCCTCTGCCGGGCAAACTCAGCCAAATTCCAAGAGATTTTTAATTCCAGGAGCTCTGTCAGTGTCCCTGTAACAACCAGGAGTGGAAAAATGCACCAGACAGAGACGGAAAAATGGAAAATTGTTTTTGTTGGATAAATGAAATTCATCGTTGAAATGAAATCATCAAAATGCATCTCCTCCTCCCTGCAGATAAATCCAAAAGTGCTGCATCTCTTCTGACTGCTTTTTCTCAAGGAATTGCTTTTCATTACCAAAATCAGATTTAAGAGTGAGTAGAATTCCTTTGCAGTAGTCCCTCATTAGGTTTTTACCACCTCAAGATCTCCATTCTCTTCTTTAAAACTATTTACACGCTGGAAATGTTGTTTTTTTTTTTTTTTTTTGCCTGCAACTGGGTACATTTAATTATTGATGAAACCTTCAACTTCCTTAATTGAAAGCCAGCAGGATGGTTTAACTTCATTTCTGGGATGACACCAAACACGCTGCTGGTGGTGGTGGCACTGAAGAAGTGAAACAGCTGCAGGTAATTCCAGATGTAGGGGCAGAGCACAGGAATCCACAGAATTCCTCTCCAAAACCATCCCAAAGCAAATGTGGAGCAAATAAAACCCTCCTGCCTTCAAGGAGAACAGAAGCCTCTGCACCCAAGCCCAAACAGGCAGTTCCTTTTTGACCTCCACTCCTCGCTGCATTTAAATAAATCTGTTTATGGCTGTTTGGAGACCTGCAAACCAAAGCCTCAGCCTGCCATTAATATTTTAATTGAAGCCATGAATATTCATGACCGGTTTGCTTCTTTAGAGGACAAGATCCGATAATTAAATAATTCTAATATGTAAATGTGCTCCTGTCATGACACCTTGCCTTCATCTACATTACAAAACTGAGGCAATTTTAGCTCTTTCATTATTTATGTAATTTTGGTTCTACTGGCTGATTTTTTTTCCTTCTGGACTAACTCAGGCTCTTGACACAGAAGGCAAATCTCAGTTACTGGATCAGTCACTATGGACTATTGCAAAGTCATCTGCCTCCCCTGACTTTGGCATTTTGGGAGGAATTTCATTTATCATTATTTTGATGTGATCCAGCTTCTGTTTCCGAGCTAATTCCAACGGTGAACACCTGATATTTTTCACAAACCCAGGAGAAGGCAGAAACCACAAAGTCTTTCAGGATTTCAACATTTCTTGGACTTCACGACCAATAAAAAGTACCTGGGTCAGGCTGGAAAGGGTTTGGAGCAACCTGGGGTAGTGGAAAGTGTCCCTGCCCATGGCTGGGTGTGGGATGAGCTTTGAGGTCCCTTCCAACCCAAATCATTCTGGGATTCCGTGAAAAATGTTTGGTTTCTGTGAGAAACAGAGTGGCAGCTATTTTCTAAAATAAATCCATTTCTTCCCTTTGCAGCAAACTCTGGATGATTCCAGCAAGTTTTCCTTGCAGTTGCTTTGAAATCCCCCCCATTTCCATACAAACGAAATCCTAAAGGATTTCAAATGAGCACAAAAAGCTTGAAAGGGCTGCCAGGGCCATTAATTGTCCCCTTCAGCTCCTCCACAGAACCTCTGAGTTCTCCCCTTCACACCCACCACAAGCTCAAACCCAGTTCTTGCCTTCACTCTTCAGACCTCACTTCTCTACTTGTTGGAAACATTTTTTTTTCCCCATTTCCAGGTTAAAATTCCTGTTGGCCACTTCATACCTGTGTGTGGCAACTCCAGTTTTCTGTCTGGAGCTTCTGATACCTTTTGTAGGCAATGGGATCAAATTCCAGCATGAAATAGTCCTTTTTTCCCCCCAATATAAACAGCCAGAAACTGCATCCAACATTTCAGAGGATTTGTCCAGTCTCTGCTGGGCAGCTTGGAGTAATTCTGGGACCAAATGTTTTCCTCATCCCCCACCTCATGGTCTGGGTTGGAAAGGACCTTAAAGATCATCTCATTCCGCCCTCCTGGTGGAGCATCCACGTGGATCCATAAAAGCTGTCTCTATTTTCCATGTAAACCTTGGAGAAAAGGGGCTTTAACAAAAACAGCAACATCTTTTTCAGACAGAAACCTAAAACTAGAGTATTAAATATTAAATAAGGTCTGTACAGAACTGTGACTGGGAAGCTCTTGGAGTTGAACTCCTCCATCCATGATCTCCTTGTGCCACCCAAGGGATCTTTCCTCTTTCCTCACCCTCTGCCTGGCAAACTCAGCCAAATTCCAAGAGATTTTTAATTCCAGGAGCTTTGTCAGTGTCCCTGTAACAGCCAGGAGTGGAAATTTTCCATTTGCAATGGTTTAGCTCCAAGCTCAGCTCAGCTCAGTTCCCAGATGCATTCAGGATTAGATTTCATCCCTTTTCCTTGGATTCCCAAGATCACCCAGCTCCTGGAGGTGATTTCATCCTCACCATCACTACAAGGACTGACAGTCATTAAAACACCTCCTAAAACAAACCTAATGAGAAAGCAGAGTCCTGAAGGGCAGTGAAAGGCACCAGGTGACAAAGTGCCAATTAAATACCGACATCATTTGAGAACCATATTTGACACAACTTGTGCTAATTTTGCATAATGTGACCTCTTGGAACGGGACACTCTGAAGGACAAAGCAAGGGAAGGAGGATGCACCTCAAACTGGAGTGTGCAGCTCCTGAGGGAAGGAACCATTCCCAAAAAATACACTGCCACTTAAAAAACCCTCAAAAACAGCTAAAAAATAAATTCAAAAATCAAGTTTGGCAAGAACAAATCCTGCAGTAAAGGCAGTGCTGTGGAAAGAGCTCCTGCTCCATCCCAAGCACCTCAAACTGGAGTGTGCAACTCCTGAGAGAAGGAACCATTCCCAAAAAATACACTGCCACTTAAAAAACCCTCAATAACAGCTAAAAAATAAATTCAAAAATCAGTTTTGGCAAGAACAAATCCTGCAGTAAAGGCAGTGCTGTGGAAAGAGCTCCTGCTCCATCCCAGCCGCAAACTGGACACAGAGAGAAGCAGATCCTACAGAGCTCTGTGCTGCCCTTGGCTCCCCTCAATGTGACCTTGCTGCTTGGAATAATTTCCATCTGAAGCCACTTCCCCACCCAGATGTTCGAGGTGGTTGCCACACATCTGGAGCAGCTTTGGACTGGTGTTACTGGAGTTTTTGGGGGTGACAGTTTGACAACGTTGATGTCCTGCCAGGTGAACCAGATGGGTTCATTCATTACACAGAATCACAGAATAATGAGGTTGGAAGAGACCTCTAAGATCATTGAGTCCATTCCCTCTCCTTGGCTTTATTTGGTCCCATTCCCATGGAGAGGGGGAAAAAAGGAACTTAGGTACGTAATTAATCTAATTACCTTAGAAAATAACGAGCTGTGTGCAGGAACAGAGCAGTCCTTGCTGGAAGTCAGTCCCAGACAATCCCAAATGATCTGGAGCACCTAAACTGGGAATCTCAAGGACCTGAGGCAGCCAAACCACAGAGGCTCTCCCAGAAGTGCTCTGGGAGTTTTGCCGTCTCCTCCACCACAGAATCATGGAATGTTCTGAGCTGGAAGTGACCCACAAGGAGTCCTGACCTCCATGGAAAGAGGCCAAGAGCTGCCACGTGTTTGTGTTCTCTTCACAAAATCAGAGAAAATCTTGAGTTGGAAGGGACCCGCAAGGATCAAGCCCAACTCCTGTCCCCACAGGACCATCCCAGCAATCCCAGCCTGTGCCTGAGCATTGTCCAAGCACTCCTGGAGCTCCATCAGCCTTGGGAATGTCACCATTCCCTATTCCAGTGCCCAACCAACGTCTTGCCAATGTCTTTGATTGTTGCCACCACCCTCAGGTGGTTCCTGGGGAGCTTCACCAGCTCTGGTTTGGTTCTCAGGGTACCACCAGGACAGACCCATCCTGGAGCCCCTCAAACAAGCATCAACCTGCACAGGGTTTACTCAAAATGAGTATTTTGATACATCCCTGCTTTGCCTGAGGGTGAAGAACATCCTTGATAACCCCAGCTCACCCACAAGCCTTGGAAAGAACAATGAAAACCATCCTTGGGGTCACACAGGGTTTTAGCAAAGCAGGGTATGGGATGCCTGCACTCCTCAGATCAGCTGAAACACCAGGAAAACAAAAACAGTTTCCATATCTCAGTGTGTTTAATTCCTGATTTCCTTCAGGTGATGAAATTGCTGCTGATTTAAGCCTCCAGTTCTGGGCTGAGGGACTTGTTCAGAAGCCACTTGGAAATCCAAGTCCTTCATTTCCAAAATATAGCTTCAAAATTAAAAAAAAATAAAAAAAAAAAGCAGTGGAAAGGAGCACCAAAGACCATTTCCACCTGCTCCAGTATTTTCCCACTGAATGAAGAAAATGAATGCAAGGACTGAAAATTCCAAGCCAAAGATGAGGAGGAGCAGCACTGAGGATTTCATCAATGATATGATGTGAGAAACAGAGAAAAGGAGCCAGAGGAGTCAGAGAATTATTTAGGTTGGAAAAGATTTTTTAAATCATCAAGTCAAACTATTTCTAAATAAACACTACAATAAGCAGGGAATATTGAGAAGCTCATGGATTCTTCACATGAAATTTTAATTTAAAAACATCCTATCTAGAAACAAGTAAAAAACACCACACAAATCTTGGACTAAATCAGCCAAACGAACAAAAAGAGGTGCCTAATACAAAACAACCAAAGAAAACCCTAAAATAGCATGGCTGATACTGCATTTACAGCCAGAGGTTTGTTCAAAACAGCAGAACCCCCAAAAATTCACAGAGGAAAAGCATTGAGAGGTGCAGGTGTGCTGTGGGCAGAGACATCTCCAGCTCTGAATCCACCTGCATCTCCCACTGCCAGCTGGGGGAAAACTCACCCATCCTTGGCCTGCTCCCCTCGTGCATCCCAGGCAATCCCACAGTCTGGTCATATTGAACCATTCCTCCAAAAACACACACATGTGTGTATATATATATATGTGTATTTATATATATATTTATGCACACATCAGTTCCTTTTTCACCTAATTAAATCCAGCACTCGAGGCAGGATAACAAGATGTTGATTAATTTACTGATTTGATTCCAACACATCCTGGCTGCGTCAATGCCCTCCCTGCAGATCTCCAGAATAACCTTCACTCCTTGGAGCAGGCATCATTTCCTTCTCCTTTTCACATATGCAGATGGGACAATTATCCAGACATCCATCAGGAGGGATTGCAAGAGCAAGGAACTCATTTCCAGCCCGTTTGCTGCGCACACCAGCTGCATGCACAAAGGGATAAACCTGGGGAAGGTTATTCCAGCCCTCACTGAAGCTCAGCAGAGCAAGGAAGAATCTGGGATATCAGCAAAAGGTTTGACCATGGTGTAAAAATCCAGCTGGGCATGGACAGAAATGTGCCACGAAGTCATGGAATCACAGAATACCCTGAGCTGAAAGGATGGTTGAATCCAGCTCCTGGTCCTGCACAGGACAGAATTTGGAAATAATCACAGAATCCCAGAATGGTTTGGGTTGGAAGGGACCTTAAATCCCATCCAGTGCCACCCCTGCCATGGGCAGGGACACCTCCCACTGTCCCAGGCTGCTCCAAGCCCTGCCCAACCTGGCCTTAAAAACACAAATAATAAATTACATTCTTTATCAGAACACAAGGAAGCTGAAGGGATCTGTAGGAAGCCAAACATTGTTTTACTTTTAGAGTTTGTAGGATCAAAAACCTACCTAGAAAAAAGATGTCCAACATTTCAAACCGGGAAAAATTGAGAATTAAGGGTATAAGACCTTATAATTTTTGTTGTCCTTATAATTTAGATTTGCAAGTCATGTAAATAAAGATGCAGGAGATAAAGCACCAAACCCTGCAGGTCAGCCACGCCACCCTAAACCACGGGCTGTGGTCCATGAAATTCCAATGGGCCTTGTCACTGTGATATTTTCTGAAAAATCCCTTTGCCAGGATTTCTTCTCCTGGGAAGATGAGAAGCCTCAGCTTCTCCATGTTTTCCTGCTCTGGAATGTGGTCTGGAGATTGTTTATCCAAACACATGAATTGTTTTTAATTAATGCCCAATCACCATCAGCTGTGTCAGACTGAGGAGTCAGTCACGAGCTTTCATTATCATTCTTGTTAAACCTTCTGATGTCTCCTTTCTCTTTCTTTAGTATAGTTTTAGTATATAATTTATTTTAATATCATAAAATATAATATCATAAAATAATAAATCAGCCTTCTGAGAACATGGAGTCAAATTCTCATCTCTCACCTCATCCCAGGGACCTCACAACACCACAGGGCCTCATGAACCAACTTCCCTCGTTTGCAGCTACTCAAGTTCAATAAAGAGAGGCCATAAATAAATTGGCCACTTCCCCACCACCTCTTTTCTTGCAGCTCTGGAGCTGTCACAGGACTGTGAAATGATTGAAGACCATCAGTTGAGAGGGAAAAAAAAAATTAAAAATTGAGAAGTCCTTCCAGCAATAAAAATGAAATTTATGACTGACCCAAAAGCTATTTTTTTGCAAGACAATATCTGCCAGCCCTCACAAGGACCACAGACCCCTAATATTTCCGCTCTGGGCCATATGTGCCATTCTCAGGCAAAAATAAATTTGTTAACAAGTCTGCAACAGCAGTTGGCACTTTCTTCTGCCAGTCTGTACGAACATCTTGAGACTTTCTTTAATAGGGAAAAAAAAAAAGGGAAAAGAAAACGTTTTAGAAAAGCACAAACCCAGCAAAACACGCCTGAAACGTAAGGGGAAAAAATAGTAATTCGAGCAAACATTTTAAATTAATAGACAACAGAAATGCTGGCAAAGTTTGTTGTTCATAAGCTTGGGGATCATGCAGGGGTCCTGAACATTTTAAACATTCAGTGTGACCATCTGTCACCAACACAGGCTCCGAACAGAACGAGCAATTACCAGAGCCCTTCTCAGACAGAATCTGTCAAGCACAGCCAGCCCGGCTGCCAGCAGAAATCAAAGTGATGAAATGGAGCTGAGGAAAGCAGCTCGTCCTCCTGGGAAAAGGGATGGGCTCCACCTGAGCAGCAGGGCAGGGAAACAGCAGGCAGAACCCTCCTGGTGCTGCCGTGGTGCTCAGGGGATGGCCGTGAGGGCGGTGGCCACAAGGACCTGGGGAAGAGCTCCCACGGTGCTGGCACCACCCTGGGGAAGAAAAGCAGAGAATTCAGAGATTTAGGGCTGAATTCCTTCTGGAATGTGATCTATCAGAGTGACTTGGGATGGAAGGGAGCTTAAATATCATTTAGTTCCTCCCCTGGAGACCTTCCACCATCCCAAGGTTGCTCCAAACCCCATCCAGACACTTCCAGGGATGGGGCAGCCACAGCTGCTCTGATATTTGAACCAAGTTTCTTCAGTAATACATTCAATGACTTAGAAATTGTAATAAAAGTACCCAGAGAGAAAGGAAACACCAGGGTGGAGAAGGGAGGAAAGGTAACAGGACTGTGCAGGAATTAATGAATTTAAGGAATTAAAAAATATTATTTATACTGAAGGAACAACTTCTGCACTGCAGAGAGGTTCCTAATCAAAATCCATGAGGATGAGATAAGGAGATCTTCCTACTCATTCCCTGATCAGAAGTTAATGTGCAACAAGCAGGTGCTGATGAAACCAGAGATGAAGTCATTACCAACACACAGGAGAATTGGATACTCCACTCCTTGACCACTGGAGCAAGGGAATATCATTTGTTCTGCCCATTTCAGTGCACTCAGGTACTGAGAATGCTTGCCAGGAGGCAAACACTGCATGACTTGGAATTTTCGAAGACAAATTCAAGTGTTTCCATCAATCCCAGAAGTCCTGGGGCCACACAGACCAGGGAGCCATAAAGAGACAGGGGACTGTTCCCAGTAAGGTCAGGACAGGAATCCTGTTAACATTCAAGGAATTCCTGAGATGCCAGAAGCATCTTATAAGAAAAAATAATTAATGAAATTAAAAGACGAGATGAGGAAACACAGGAGAGGAGAAGAAAGTACTCTGAGACTGTATTAAAACATGAAATACAAAGTGACCATGATAAAATCCAGATGGAATTATCAAAATAACATCAGTAAACGTCAA
Source organism: Geospiza fortis (assembly GCF_000277835.1). Lineage (NCBI taxonomy): Eukaryota > Metazoa > Chordata > Aves > Passeriformes > Thraupidae > Geospiza > Geospiza fortis. The sequence continues at coordinate 744,539 of NW_005054430.1, read as the reverse complement.
AGCAGTGAACTCCTGGGCTGGTTTTTCAGTAGAAGATCAAGGAAAGGTCAAATTTTGATAGAAGTGTTCCTCTACTTGAGTGATTTGTTGTCTCAATGACTGAGTGACTCCAGCAGCCTCTCCAATGCTGTCAGGCTGTATTTAGAGATGATTAATGGAAATACAGCCTCCACTCACCCTCCTTCCTGCAGAACTTTCCTGCATCCCTCCAAGCCAATATTCTTTGACAACTCTTACACCACATCAGCTCTGTCAGGATCAAATATTGACAGGGGCCTGGCAAACACTACAGGAGAAACCGTGTTTTATTTAATGAAGTAATTAAAAGCTGCACTATCGGTATCTGGGAGCGGAGATGTTGATCAGAGCACGAGCCTGCTTCTCATAATGACAAAATGTCTGTGATCCCATGGAGCTTACAAAGGAAATGGGATTTCAGGCAGGAACAGATGGATCCAGAGGGGAAAGGATGAACAAGGGAACTCAGCTGCTTGGCTTGATAGGTGGGGTGCTCAGAACAACACAGATCCAGCAATTTCCAGTGACTTTTTTTTGGGTTTTTTTTTGTGGCACCTGATACATCTCCTCAATTGGCTCATTTATCACAGAATCGACTTTAAAACAACTTTCAAACTCTTTTTTATTTTTTTCCCCCCAAAAAGACTTGCATTTTCTGACTGCTAATCTGCTTTATGGAAGCTGGATTTTAGCTGAAAAGTACATCAGTAAATTGGCATCCCCTACTGAGACAGATAAGAGCTTCGAGTCACTGAATAAGGATGCTGAAACTGTGACAGGTATCTCTGAAAGCTCTTTTGAAAATTCCTTTATAAATAGTATTTATTTGGCTAAAATACCTGATCAGTGCAGCACTTCTGTAATCTGACTGTTTGCAAAGTGCTTTAGTTCTTGAGATAAAAAGCTGCTACAGAACTCTGAGGATCATCTGGAGGAGCAGTTTCCATGTACGTGTCAAACGCTTTTGTCCCCAGCCAGGTCTAATTTCATGGCAATTGGGCTCATTTTGAAATCGTTATTATTTTTTTTTTCAGCTTTCCAGCTACATGTGAAAAGTGCATTAGGTTGGGAGAAGTCTCCAAAGCAGCAGAAAATCCTTGTGAGAGAAAAGCAGACAAAAATATTAAAAAAATCAAGCCATTAACTGCATTTGCAGGGACCTGTTGACCACGAGACTGAGATTTTTATCAGGATAAAGGCACAGGGACACAAAGAATTCCCTTTCCTTCATGTGCCATCCTCTGCCTGGGCTTTGTCCCCGGGGTATTTACAGCATCCTCTGCTCCCACTGGATTGTTTTCCCTA
>NW_005054430.1:733677-743199 GCF_000277835.1 Geospiza fortis | reverse complement strand
TCTCTCAAAGAGTTAACGAGTCTTTCCCAAATGAGATCCCTGCAGGTGTCAACTCCTTGGAAGCAGATAGGTGCAAAGGGCAGACACATCCTTATAATGAGAGGAAGATTAAGAGGGGCAGAGAAAAGGAGCCAGCATGAGGCGTAAGGAGCGCTTTGATGAATGATAGAGCCCGGCATTAATGAGATCTGGTAATTTTACATTTCCAGAAAGCCGTGGTCGTTAGGACTGGGAGGATCGTTGCTTTATTCAGCTGGAACAGAGAGGAAAGTTTAGGACAAAAGGCGGCTCATCAAGGAATCCTCTCCCCTTTGAGGGAGCTCAGCTGGGATTTGCAACATTCCCCATCCCTGCCAGTGCCAGGTTTGTTTGGTTGCTCTTTTTAAAGCTGCACTCGCTGCCACCCTCAGCAGACCAAGCACACCTTGGCCAACAACAGTCAGGGGAAACTCTGCTCTTTGGAAAACAAAAAATAAAATTGTTGTGACCTCCCCTGGCTGGGAAATTCTCTCAAAGCACGTTCCTCACGAGCCAAACTCTGCAGCCTCTGGGTTATTCTGCACCAGCTCATCTCTTTGCTTGGATTCTGAAGCAGCTGAGCTACTTCAAGGTAAGAGGGGTAAGAACTCAACTGCAGCTTTCCTCTCTGTTTAATCTTGGTGCAAGTTGATTTTTAGTTCTGTAGATAAACCAGTAAAACCTGCTGTAAACAGCAACACAGACAGAAGATGTGGCACAGAAGGGTCAAGGTGTACAAACCCACACTGAGATGAATTTATTGAAAGCAGCCACGATGAGAAGGACTTGGGGGTGTCCCGCAGTGTGGGCAGCAGGAGAGGGAATTCTGTCCCTGTGTCCCTCTCAGGTGAGACCCCACCTGCAGAGCTGCCCCAGCCCTGGGGACAGCAGCAGCACCTGGAGCTGCTGGAGAGAGCCCAGAGGAACCCATGGAGCTGCTCCAGGGCTGGAGCCAGCCTGGGAGAGCTGGGAATGTTCCCCTGGAGCAGGGAAGGCTCCAGGGAGAGCTTCCAGCACATTGCAGGGCCTGCAGGGGCTCCAGGAGAGCTGCAGAGGGACTGGGGCCAAGGCCTGCAGGGACAGCACCCAGGGAATGGCTCCCAGTGCCAGAGGGCAGGCATGGATGGCATCTTGGCAATGAGGAATTCCTGGCTGGGCTGGGATTGCCAGAGCAGCTGGGGCTGCCCCTGCATCCCTGCAATGGCCAAGGCCAGGCTGGACACTGGGGCTGGAGCAGCCTGGGATGGTGGGAGGTGTCCCTGCTCATTTTTGAGGCATCTTTTGAGTGTCTGCTCCAAGCCCTATGAAAGGTCTTGCCTTTACATCCTTCAGTTCCCTTTTATCCCTATACTTGCCACAAAATAAATCAAATTCTCTTTTCCCTCAGCCATGGCACCACACAACAAATCAGTCTGACCAATTTCCAGCCCTCTTTTTCTCTTCCTTTCCCCACCCAAGCAGGCCCTGAGCTGAGCTGCTCCCACCATGTGTCCCCCTCTCACCAGCCATGCCACAAAACTCAGCACTAACCCACAAGGAATCACCAAACCCCAAAAAAAGCTGCCCTTTCTCAAACCTTGATGCTTTTTCCTGCCCCCACTCCCTTCAAATGGGAGATTTATTGTGAATGATCCACCTTTTGAGGGATTTCAATCATCTCAAATGTATCTGGGTGTTCTGATTGACAGGAAGCCTCCCGGGGTGGCTTTGCTCCCTCACCAGCACTGTTCCTCCTCATAAATATTTACACACAATTTTCAGTTTTTAACGAATTCCAGATATTCAGACTTCTCGTTGAAGCTTCTTTGTACCTTTAGAAATCATTTTATCTGATTTTTTGCCTGCTTAACGTGTTGGTTTTGCACGTGGATAATGATCAGCACTGAGGAACGGTGGAGTCCTCACATCACCAGGGCCCTAACACAGATTTGCTTCTCCATTCCCATAATACGCAGCTGATAAAACCCCAGGATTTTAAAAAATGATAAAATAAAATACAGAAAAAGCAGATACTACCAAAACCTGAGTTATTATCTTTTTTTTTGTGTGTCTTTCTTGATGTTTGACCACTGACAAGTTACAGTATTTTCTTTGGCTACTGTTCCAACCCAACCCCAAAAAAATCTAATTATTACCAAAGGATTAAACCAGTCTCTGTTTCTCTGAGGCTGGCTCAGCTCCCATCCCACTTTCACACTTCCCAATGTGGTCTTTTAGGAGTTCAGCCAGATTTCAGAAATCTGCCACATCTGATCACCTGTTCTGGTGTTTCCTTCCATTTCTCCATATTCTCATGCCCCCCTTGGGATTTGTTCCCTCTGACATCTGTTCCTTCCACAACATTAAGCCAAATCACTTCTATGATGATTTGCTAAATATCAACCTCATTCTTACTGGTATTTTACCTTCCTCCCTAAACTTTCCACCTTCTCCTGATGGTGGGAGCGTGCTGGAAAAACATCCACACCCATGAAAACATTTACAGCCTCTCTTCTCCAGGCTGCTCTGCTGCTTTGTTTTTATTCCCTCAACTTCATCCCCAGTCCTGAACTGAAAGAGGGAATGCTGAGATTGGATATCAGGGAGGAATTCTTCCCTGTGAGGGTGGGGAGGGGCTGGGATGGAATTCCAGAGAAGCTGTGGCTGCCCCTGGATCCCTGGAATGTCCAGGGCCAGGTTGGATGGGGTTTGGAGCAGCCTGGGATAGTGGAAGGTGTCTCTTACATGGCAGGGGGTGGAATGAGATGAGCTTTAAGATCCCTTCCAATCGAAACCCTTTTTTCTGCAGTCATTCCTCTGTTCACTTGGGATTTATTCCACAGCCTGTCCCTCACCATTCTCTGTTTCTGCCACAGCCATTCCGCACAGATCTTGCCTTGCTCAATTTTCACCTTAAAAGAGGCACGTGGTGCATTAAAAGGCCAGGTATTAATTAAATCTCAACTTATTTCACCTCCCTTCTCTCTTTATTTTGTAAGTTTTTTTGATTTCTAACCCACCAGCCATCCTTCAAAGGTGTAAACATCTGCTGGACCATCCTGGTCTCTTATCCAGAAGCTCTGCAGTCATTCCTGCAATAATCCCAACACAATTCCAAAACCAAGCCTTGAGCTGCCTCCAGACAGGAATTCCTTTGGAGATCACTATGGCTGGGCCAGGGGCTCTGTACAAATCACAAACAGGACATGACTGCTGGGAACGTGCCTTGAGCTGTTTGATTTTCCAGCATCAGCCTCATTCCATGGCTGTGACAATGGGAAGATGCCAGCAGCTCACATCCCAGGCAGCAGACCAAGAACTCAATGCCACAACTCACTTTAACAGTTTCTTGACCAATCCCACAAAGCAAAAGCACATTGACAGGAGTTCTATCCAACCACTGTAAGCACAGGTACCTTTGGTTAAACAATGCTGGCTCATTTCAAATCCAACACCTGCTTGTGAGCCTTAAACACAATGCACAGAGCTCCAGTATTAACTTAGAACTCCCTCATATCTCACTAGATAAACTTTTCTGCAGCTTAGGGAGTTATTCTAGCCAAGCATTAATGCACAGACCATTGTTCTATTCGTCCTTGCTTTTCTACTTGTCACACAGTTTTTCTGCTGACCAATCTCATGGCTGCTGCTTGGCTCTGATCACAGTTCTGCTGTCTCTGAGCTGCCTTTTGCAGCTTTCCCAAAACCCTCTGATTTGATGGATTCCCACAATCAGAGCCACCAGAGTGGCCCAGCTGCTGTGGGGTCAGTGCCACCAAGCAGAGTGTCCCTAATCCTGCTCCTTCCTCCACTGAAGCCACGCCAACTTCCCCCCACGGAGCTCCATCCATCCAGCCTGCCTCATATCCCACAGCTCCCGAAGAAAAAACCCCAGCTGCTCCTCACAAACAGCTTAATCCTTCCTGGCACAGGAACAAGCTGAAAGGAAAATAGGTTGTTAACAACTTTTCCCAACAGGAGCGATGTGGCAGTCGTATTTTCTGAAAAATCCTCTTTGCCCAGGATTTCTTCTCCTGGGAAGCTGAGAAGCCTCAGAGAAAAAGGAAAACAATATTATCTCATTTGCTTCTCCTGTGTTTTGCTGCATTGGAATGTGGTCTAGAGATTGTTTATCCAACAGGTGATTGTTTCATTGGTTTCATGGGAATTGTTTTGACTTAATGACCAATCAGGGTCCAGCTGGGTCAGGATTCTGGAAGGAGTCACGAGTTTTCATTATTATCTTTTAGCCTTCTGTCTGTATCCTTTCTGTATTCTTTCGTATAGTTTAGCATAGCATTCTTTAATATAATATAGTATCATAAAATAATAAATTAGCCTTCTGAGAACATGGAGTCAGATTCATCATTGCTTCCTTTGTCTGGGAACCCTGCAAATACAAGAGAGTGACACTGGGATTTACCCTGCCCTTAGAATTGGGAAGTCACACATCCCAGACACCCCTGTCCACATGGGTTGTGACAAGTTTAGGAGCAGGACTGAAGGATTTCCCTGCCTCAGGAACAGCCAGGAGCTGGATTTGGTGTTAAGACGATATTTTCTGAAAAATCCCTTTGCCCAGGATTCTTCTCCTGGGAAGCTGAGAAGCCTCAGAGAAAAAGGAAAACAATATCATCTCATTTGCTTCTCCTGTGTTTTGCTGCTTTGGAATGTGGCTTGGACATTGTTTACCCACAGGGGAATGTTTGATTGGTTTTCCATGCTAATTGTTTTGAATTAATGACCAATCACCATCAGCTGTGTCAGACTGTCTGAGTCAGTCACGGGTTTTTATTATTCATTCTTTTATAGCCTTCTGATGCATCCTTTCTCTTTCTTTAGTATATTTTTAGTATAGCCTAATATAATATAATATAATATAATATAATATAATATAATATAATATAATGATAAATCAGCCTTCTGAGAACAAGGAGTCAGATTCTCATCTCTTCCCTCATCCTGGGGACCCTCACAAACACCACAATTCAGTGAATCAGGCAGCTCTCCAAATGCTGTAATCCTAATTGGAAATACCCATCTCCAGCAGGGAAGGCTGTTAACAGGATTTTAGCAAATAATATATTCTGCTCTGGATGCAATTATATCCCAGAAGTTTGTTTTCATTTTGTAACAGCAAATATTTTGGCTGTTTGAAATATTTTTTAACAATGCCACACACTTTGCCAGATGTTCCATCAAATGTTATTGAGTTTTTAACATGCCTTTATTTAATATTAGATGTAAATACATATTTGGCTCCCTCTCTGCACAGATTTTCCAGTGATTCTGTGATTCCCTCCATCCACCCCCTCGTAAAATATTAATTTTTGCAATTATTGCTGCTCTTTCCTAAATTTGCTGATTCAGGTTCTGCAAAATCCGGGTTCTGTGATTTACCAGCGTTAATAGATGTTAAACTACTGAGCCCTTTCCCAATACAAAGTGCTTCTTTATCTTGGAAGGGGGAAAAAATGGGCACATTCTAAATCTGCAGAGCCAGTTTTAATGTTCTAAGTTCAACAAATGGTAAAATTGAATAATTAGTTATTTAGTAGCTAGGAAAAATTATCAGTTGCTTTGGGGAGAAGATAATAATCACAGCATTGACTGAATACCAGAATGGGTTGGGAAGGGACCTTAAAATTCATCCAGTTAAAATTGATGGCAGGGACACCTCCATCATGGACCCAGGGGCTTCACTTGGAATCTCAGCAAACCATGAAGGGTCTCCCTTCCCTTCTCCTCTCTTTTCTCTCCCCATTTTCCATAAAAATCCCTCGGGATGGATTGTGAGTGTCCCAAATCCCAGAATCCCAGAGCAGTTTGGGTGGGAAGGGACCTCCAAGCTCATTCCAGGGACACCTCCCCTATGCCAAGGTGCTCCAATCCTTCCTTGGCCATTGCAGGGATGCAGGGGCAGCCCCAGCTGCTCTGGCAATCCCAGCCCAGCCAGGAATTCCTCACTGCCAAGATGCCATCCATGCCTGCCCTCTGGCAGTGGGAGCCATTCCCTGTGTCCTGTCCCTCCAAGTCCCTCTCCAGCTCTCATTAATAACAACAATAAAAATAAATTTAAAGTCCCAGTTGCACTTTTGTAGCCCCTTATTGTCACCCAATTCTCTCTCCTCTGCCAATTACAACATTGATTCCATAAGAAAACAACAGCCAAACTCATATTTTATATTATTTAAAGGGAGTCTGAGGGAACAAAGAACACTAAAACCCAACTGTTGTCTTCACAGCTCAGCTGGACAAAAGAAAAGTCAGCTGAAAATGGTGTGTCCTTCCTGTTCTTCCCATTCTGAGCTGAGCTCTGCTCCATGAACCATCCAGCACTGCCTGATAACTTGTTAAACACCAAAACAGTCCTGAAAAGAATCTAAAAATGGGGGAAAAAAATCAGAATGGAAAGCAAACAAATCAAACAACCCAAGTTCCCCAAAACCTTTCACTCCTTCTCCTGGCTGGGAGCAGCTGTTACCCATTGATGCTCCAGCAGCAAGAGATGCTCCTCCAGCCAAGCCCTCTTCTCTTCACGGCTCTTTCAAGGAGCTGTGTCTGTGTTATTATTTATTTTTTAACATGAAAAAAATCCCCCAAAAAATAAAGAAATGACACCAGGAGAGCACAGGGAGAAGGAAATGAGAGACTGAGTGAAAGGAAACAAAAATCTCCCCCGAGCTCCAACCAGAGGCAGCTGCAGGGCAATTAAACTCAACAGTTTACAGATGTTCCTCGAGAATGCTCAGTCACAATGGCACCAAATTGATCTCCTTTCTTAAAAACTTGGTGAACAAAGCTTACTTTTCTTAAAATGCTCTCAACATGAAGTTTACAGCCCTTTTTATTCCTATTTATGCCACCAAAATGCTTGAACTTCACGTTTAACCCTTCCCTCTCTGGCTCCTCTTGCACAGTTTCAGGTCAGAGTTTTGGGAAGTTCAAATGAAATTCAAGAAATTTTTTCTTTCTCATCATCCTCAACCATCCTCTCTCCCAGCAGAACCACACACCTGACTAATCATTCCTCCTATTATCAAATTTAATTAGGAATTTTCTGGGGCCACTGGGAAGCAGGGAGCAAAATAAGAAAATAAAAAGGAAAAAATAAAAAGGCAGATGAGTCAAGGAATTAGAGTTGTAACAATTAATTAATTTTATTTTCTTCCTGGAGCCCTTTAACACTTTGTGCCATATCTGAACTACGTGGTGCAAATCTTGTTTTCTGAGATTTTTCCTGATTTACTCATGATTATCTCAGTTCAGATCAAGCTCTGGGTTTAATTCTCTTTTCCTTTACAGAAATGCTCAAGTGTGGCCAATGTTTTACTTCACAGAAGGAGCCAAATAAACATTAAATAAATATTCCTATGAAGTGTTAAAGGAGAGTGGAGCCAGGTGGTGGTCCTGCTCCTCTCTCAAGTGACAGAAGGAGGGAAAACAGCCTCAAGCTGTGCTAGGGGAGGTTTAGGTTGGATATTTGGGAATTTTTTTCATGGAGAGGGTTGTAAAACATCAGAATAGACTGTCCAGGGTGATGGTGGAGTGACCATTCCTGGAAATATCCAATAAATGTGGGGATGTGGCTGACCCCAGCACTGAGCTAAACCCACCCAGAGGTGAAGGAGCTCCTAGGAAGACCCAGGTCAAACATAAAGCACATTAAACACGTGTCCCTAATGACATTTACACAGCCAGCAGGACACAAATGTGCTCAGTGCCTCTCAGCAGAGCTAATTAACCTCAGCACCCCCGTGTTCATTCACAGCTTTGTCCTGCTCACACCCCACCTTAAATTCTGCCCAAAGCAACACGAAGATCTCACTGCTCTCCACCAAATATTCCACTGATGCCCATTCCAGAGGTGCTGCAAGTCCTCAGGATGCTCCTGTCTTTGGGAGAACACCAGGAAGTTCTGCAGCCTCCTTAAATCTCTCAAAATCAAGATTATTGAGGCAAAGTTATCAGGGATATGCAGGAGAACACCAGGAAGTTCTGCAGCCTCGTTAAATCTCTCAAAATGAAGATTACTGAGGCAAAGTTATCAAGAAGCAGGAGTTAATTTTGATATGTAACCACATTTAATGAAGAGTCATGGATCCAGGGGGAAGAAGTGTCTATGAGGGACTCAATTCCGACCTGAGAAAAATAAACTTTCACTCTTCCCAGACAGGATGAAGTCTTGTACCCCTTGTTTTCAGTCTGAGCAGAGTGGAAGATGTTGAACACAAAAATCAAGCCCAAAGTCTATAATAAAGATGCCTGGGAATAACTAAATCCTATTTGCACTTCCAGTTCCCAAAAAAAAACCTTTGAAGGATCACCACTTGGAGAAACAGATGTGCTGCCTTTGTCCCTTCAGCTTCCACACTACAATATCCATACATCCATATCAATAACTATCCATAAATCCATATATCCATATCCATAAATATCCATATAACCCAAATATTCATATCCATATATTCCCATGGCATTTGCCCAGGGCACACCAAACAGGGCTGGTTTGAAGCTCTGTCTCTCATCCCTGGCCAGTGGCTTCTGCCAACCACAGTGGCCAAATTTTCCTCATTTTTCCCTATTTTTATTCCTCTCACAGCTGCTCACGTTCACAATTTTCTTCCCCCGGAATTCCACGTCTTTGCACCTCCTGCTCCTTTCAAATTTGGCTGATATCGATCCCATTAGAGGGGAGGGATGGACAGAACAAACCTAAAGGACTCATTTCCTTTAGGATGGGACTCATTTCCTAGAAAATCAAGCTAAAACCACAATAGAGCTGCTATCGAGTCAATTTTAAATCTGCATTCATCTCATGGTACGATAACATTCATTCTCCTCACTTCTGAAGAGACAGGGTTATTTTTTTCCCCAAATCAAGAGGATATTGAAGAAATTATCACTGATAAATACCTGGAAGCACAGCCAGGATCAAGATATCAATTTCTACCTTCTATCAGACATCTTTCATGTAGCAGAAGATTATTTCTTCAACACCACTCGGAGAGGGACGAGCAGTTCAGGAAGAGCACAAGTAAATGATGGATTTATAAAACAATTGCACCCAAGAATACAAATAACACAGGAAAAAACTTGTATTCCCTCAAGTCCCACACTAAAGGATCATTTCTCTGCTTCCCTGCATGAGAGATTCAAGGCTCAGCACTTCCAGCCTTCCTGGAGATTCACACTCTGCAGAGACGAGGATTATTGGGATAACAGAGTCAAGGAGGAAAAGGAGCAAATCCCATGAGCACCAATCTGCACTGCTGGGAGAATTGGTTTTGTTTAAAGACTCCTTAATTCCATAAAATACTGAGCATGTGCAAAATTTAGCATCAATCTGAAACAGTGACAGTTGGAAAATATCTGTGAGAACATTGAGTCCAACCTGGGACCAATCCCCACCTTGTCCCCATGTGCCACATCCAGGTGTTCCTTGGACACCTCCAGGCATGGCGACTCCAAACCTCCCTGGGCAGTCCCTGCCAAGGCCTGACCCCCTTTCCATGAGAAATTCCT
>NW_005054430.1:727522-733342 GCF_000277835.1 Geospiza fortis | reverse complement strand
TTCCTGCTAAAATCCCGGTGCCATCGGCCTCCTGCCCACCTGGGCACACCTGGGGGTCTCCAGCTGCTGTCACCAGCACCCCCAGGGACATTTCCAGCCCCTCTGGCCCAGCCTGTGGAGCTCCATGGGGTTGGTGGGACCCAAGCACACAACCCTTGGCCCTGGTGAACCTCATCCAGCTGCTCCCAGCCCATGGATCCAGCCTGTCCAGATCCCTCTGCACTCTCCAGCAGATCCACACTCCCACCCAGCCTGGTGTCATCTGCAAAGTTCTGTTGACCTGAAGATGGAATCCCACAAATGAGAGATCTCAGAGGGGCTTTGCAGCTGCACAGACCTAAAGATGCTCACCAGCCTCACAAACGGGTTTGTGGCGAAATGCCACAATAAATAACCCAGATTAATGGGAAAACAAATGGATCTGGGATGACGTGCAGTGACCTGTGCAGGCTGGGGAGAGGTTCTGCTCATTTCTGCAACAGCAGGGATGTCGGGATCTCTGCTGCTCACAGTGACCCCGAGATGTGTCAGAAAGTCTCTTTTCCCAGCCTGGCACTTGAAGAAGGAGTCAGGGCTCTTCATTTCTCAGTCTCAAAGTTGTTCATTGTTTCTTATCTATAAAATTCTTTCTCCTGTCCAGCCGAGGTCCACTCAGCAGGACAGACAGAGGCACTCTGCCTGCCCCCGGGGTGGTGTTATCTCTTTATACTAAAAACTGTGTGTGCATTATTTGCAATAACTTCCCAATACCCATCACCTGTGTTAGACAGTGAGCTTCTACTCTAAACCAATCCAAAAGTGCCAACATCACCCAGAACATGGAGGCCAAGAAGAAGAAGGAGAAAGGCTGGACACGCCCAGATTCCTCCATCTTGCCTCCTGAACCCCCATTCTAAAACCCCCAAAATCTACTTTTTCACCCCGTGATAAATTCACTATCATTCTGCTTAATTTGTCATGGCTTGCAGATCTTCATCTAAGGTTGGTAACTTGCTCCATGGGTCATAACCCAAACCACAGGGGCATCCTGGGCTCTGTGCCAGGGTCTCTGAGCCGCTCAGGACAGACAGAGGGATGCCCTGGGTTCTGACACAGGGATTTTGGAGAAGTTTCTTTTCTAACAGATCTCAGGTGAATCCCCTCTGCTCTCCAAGGGTGCACCCATGTGGGGTCCATGAGGAGCTGGAAAACATCCCCTGGACTGCACAAGGTCTCAATTAGCGCAAGTGAAAACATTTAGGGACTGACATTTGCTCTAAGGGAGCTATTGCATGATGAGAGAATTGTATGATTTAATATCTGTTTATTTTACAAATTATTTTACAAATTAATTTAAAAGTAGAGGTGGGACAGTTTATAGAGCTGTTCTTATGAAAGAGTTCAATGCTGTTTGAGTTTTGTGCCGCTGTGGGGTGGTGGTCTCCAAGAAGCCCACAAATCCAGGAGCAGAAGCTCATGGAGCAGCAGGAAAAACCCAAATGTGCCTTTTTTTCACTGATAAAGCCATGCAGGAGAGGCAAATTTACAGCAAGAACAATCATAATAATCACATGTACTTTTTCAAAATACAAATCCAAAGTAAAGAAAAATACAAATCCAGTAGCAACAGCTACTGTAGAAGAGAAATAAGAGATAAGACATTATTTTTAATTATGAGTGTCTGTTTAAGCATGCACACCTGCAGATGAACATCTATATTTTAATTTTGCCACTGTAAAAACCAGAATAAACTCTTCAGGTATCAAATAAACACCCACAGCAAGACTCTGTCTCCACTTCTGTAACACAAATCTCTACTAAATTTTATGTCTAAATGAATTTTTCAGACATGGCAGATACAACATCCCATTAGGACTAATGTGGGGAAAAAATAGCAGAAACTTCAGCAGATTTTTTTTCCTGCAAGCTGTTTAAATTAGTTGCTATAAATATGAAGTTTTTCTTTAAAAAAAAAAGAAGGAAACCCAAAGATTTCTAATTTATTTCCATGTTGCAGGCCTTGATCCCAGCAACAATTAGGCATATGGACAAGTGATTAGTCCAAATCACTGCCATGCATTCAGAGTATGGAAGTATTTACATTTTTACTCTGAGTGGACATATGGCAACATTAAAAGATTAAGATCTGTCAATATTTTAAATACTTTAAATACTTTGAAGGCTTGTCTCTTGAGAAAAGGATGGAGAAAACCCCTTGATTACCACAGGCACCATAATGAAAATTCACCATGTTTTTAGCCCTTTTGGAACCATTTTACTCAGCCTTTATCACAGTCCTCTTTAAGGACACTTTTAAGCTCCAAATCAACACCATGAGGATTTTCTGGTGATGCTCAAATTTTGAGGTTATTTCACCTGTGTGTTTTCCTGTGATATATCAGTTTCTTCCCTTTTTTTCTGCTGTTTGACTTCAATACCTGACCAGAATGATCCCTGCCTGTGGAACAACTGATATTTCAGAGCTGATAAAAATGCACCAGGGTGTAGGCAAACCCTGAGTACAACTGCACAGCGTGAAGAGATCACACCAAAGACATTTGCATCCAAGGAAAAAAAACGCAGTTGCAGCAACTGCATAATCCATAAAATATTATCTGTAACACCTCCTCCTCCTCTTCCTGGGCGCAGGAGGAGAAAGCTCCTTTGGATGTCACAAGAATTAGCTGCAGACACGTATGGAAATCCCATTTAGGATAAGAATCAGTGACAGGAAACAGCCAGGAGGGACTATTTGTACTGAAATACAAGCCATTAACTCCAGCCAAGCTAACAGCAAACGACTGCTCAGGCAAGTGCCTGCTGCAGATAATTAGTTTAGAACCTATTGGAACATGAATATTTCATCTGTGCGCCCGCAAAACTCGTTAGGGAGAGGAATGAGAGAGCCAGGACAGCCGGGAAGCGCGGCAGAGGCGATCTGTCAGGTCCCTGGGAAGAGATTTTCCTGGAGAAAACAAGTCCAGTCATTAAAGCCACACCAATCCATTAGGGGCTGAGCCGGAGGCACAGCAGGAGTGCAGGGTTTAACGGCTTCACCCTGTGCTGCTGGGAATTTCGGGAATTTTGGGAATTACCTCACCCAGCACATTCCTTAAGGAATTTTGGCAATCACCCAATCCAACCCCTTCCTTAAGGAGTTTTGGGAATCAGGTCACCCATGACCTTCCTCGGGGAATTTTGGGAATCACCCCAACCAACCCCTTCCTTAAGGAATTTTGGGAATCACCTCAGCCAGCACCTTCCTCAGGGAATTTTGGGATTCTCCCTCAGGGAATTTTGGGAATTACCCCAACCAGCACCTTCCTCAGGGAATTTTGGGAATCACCCCAGCCAGTGCCTTCCTATGGGAATTTTGGCAATCTCCCTAGTCACCACCTTCCTCAGGGAATTTTGGGAATCACCTCACCCATGACCTTCCTCGGGGAATTTTGGGAATCAGCCCAGCCAGCACCTTCCTTCGGGAATTTTGGGAATCATCCTAGCCAGCACCTTCCTCAAGGAATTTTGGGAATTACTTTACCCATCACCTTCCTCAGGGAATTTTGGGAACTCCCCCAACCAGCACCTTCCTCAGGGAATTCTGGGATTCTCCCTCAGGGAATTTTGGGAATTACCCCAGCCAGCACCTTCCTATGGGAATTTAGGGAATCACCCAATCCAGCACCTTCCTCAGGGAATTTTGGGAATCGCCTCACCCATGACCTTCCTCAGGGAATTTTGGGAATCTCCCTCAGGGAATTTTGGGAATTACCCCAGCCAGCACCTTCCTCAGGGAATTTTGGGAATCACTCCAGCCAGCACCTTCCTTAAGGAATTTTGGGAATCTCCCCAGCCACACATTCCTCAGAAAATTTTGGGAATTAACCCAGCCAGCACCTTCCTTAAGGAATTTTGGATGGGGCATTAAAAGCTGTCCTGTCTGTGCTCAGTGAATCCCTAGGAAAGGGGAACATCTAAAAAAATGGATAAATGAATAATTCAGGGAATCCCAGAATGGTCAGGGTTGGAAGGGACCATAAAGCTCATCCAGTTCCAGTGTGTATTTGGGAGGAAAGAGAACCAAAAAAAGTTAATTTTACTTTCTATTTTCTATTATTCTCTGTTCTTTCCCCAACAGAGAGAAAATTAAATAGAGTTGGCCACGACCTTGAGGACGCTGAGCTGTAAAAAATGTCCTGATGAGCTAAAAATGCTGAATTTTCAGTCCATGACTGAAACTGTTTTGGCTGGATCTGAGCAGGAGAGGTTTTAAATAAAATAGCAGGTAACAAAGCAAATTCACACATCTGAATTTTCCCATTCCACATGGAGTCACTGGGGAAGGAAAGCCCTCAAGCAACATCCTTGTGTAGACAAATCTCTTCTGATTTCTCCTCAAGTCGTTACCTGTTACATCAAACTCCTTAAATCCATCATTTCCAGCCTGAACACCATCCAATATACATTAAAAGTGCCTCTGATGCACACCCTGGAATGATTTAAATCCACCTCAAAAACTCCTGGAAAGATCAGAACTTCAGATCTCTGGTGCTGCTTCCCTTGGATTATAAAATATTGCACACCTCCCGCTGCAATCCTGACACCAGAACAAAGCCTAAGAAATATAAACCAGAGCCCAAATGGCAGATTATTGCAAAATCACACAGGATGTTAAAAATCCCCAAACTGTTAAAAGTTATATGTTTATATCTCTTTTTAAAAAATCCCTACTAATACAGGATCCACCTCATACAGAATATCCAAAGCAGTAACAGAGCTGCTTGTAAAAAAAAGCAAAGAAATGTAAATTTAGATCTCATATTTATGTTGTAGAAAAACCCTACATTAACAGAATAAATCTATGGCAAATCATTCATAGCATGTATTTCCCCTGCTTTTTTAAAATTCAAACCTGCTCCTATTAATCATTAATTGGAACATCATTATTTCTGGGAGATGAAGACATGCTTAAATCAGTCAGCAGCAATGCTTTAAATGACAACCAACTTGTTCAATTCCATTTTTTTTCCTCCCCAAAGCTGCATCAAAACAAATCATTTTGTATTTCTGGAGACGAGAACATGCAGAGCCCACCTCACCCCAGCAAGGAGGTGCTGGAAACACTTGTTCCAGCATTACTGACCCACTCATTAAATCCATTTGTTTATTTTTCTTTTTGGTTGTTCCAGTAATTGCTGTGACAACAGCAAGCCCCATAAAAGCTGGAGTGTTCCTGATGTCAGTGCTGCACTCCCTGTGCTCCATCTCCTGGGCTGAGCCCAGCCTGAGTGCAGGTGGCAGAGCCCCAGTGAGGGTCCATATGGGGATCCATCTGCTCTGGCAGCCAGACAGGATTGATGGAACGCTGGCATGGGATTGTGGAACAACCCCAGGATGCTGCAATGCTCCCCTGATGCCTTAAATTTTAGTTTTTACATTTTCCAGCTCCTGTCCTGCATCAGTGTGTAGCTCTGAATCCCTGCAGTGTTTGTGAGCTCTCTTCACAGCTTGGGCAGACAGAACAATCCCTCTGCCCTGAGAACCAAGGACACCTCACAGCCTCAGGCCCGAAAAGCACAAACAAAACTGAACTGGGAGGAGCAAACTGGGGGAATGTGACTTCATCACCTGAAGCTGCAATGGGACAATTAACCCCAGATATGCAAATAGACCAAACTTATATCTGCCCAAAAAAACTGTTAACTCGTGAATCTTGGGAACCCTAATTACAAAATATCATCCAAACCTGTGAAGAAGGTGAAGGAGAAGGTGAAGAAGGTGGTGAAGAAGGTGGTGAAGAAGGTGGTGAAGAAGGTGGTGAAGAAGGTGGTGAAGAAGGTG
>NW_005054430.1:701265-727013 GCF_000277835.1 Geospiza fortis | reverse complement strand
GAAGAAGAAGAAGAAGAAGGTGAAGAAGGTGAAGAAGAAGAAGAAGGTGAAGAAGAAGAAGGTGAAGAAGGTGAAGAAGAAGAAGAAGGTGAAGAAGAAGAAGGTGAAGAAGGTGAAGAAGAAGAAGAAGGTGAAGAAGAAGAAGGTGAAGAAGGTGAAGAAGAAGAAGAAGAAGAAGGTGAAGAAGGTGAAGAAGAACAAGAAGAAGAAGCAGCTACTGCCCTAAAACTTCCATCTTAGCTTTATATATATTACTATATTCTAAAACCCCAAACTCCAAGTTGTCCACCCTGTGATATTACACGCTTCTAATCAAGTACACACTTGTAGTGTAATTGTTCTATCATTTCAGTTCTATAAATTAATTTTGGAAGCCTTCTCCATGGCCTCAGGTCAACACAGTGCTCTCCTGGGAGTCAGAGTCTGTCAGCACAGAAAGTCTCAAATTCTCAGCACCCAGAGCTCCAGCACTGCCTCTGCCAGGCTCTTGCACTGCCCAGGGTGTATCTATTGAAGAGCTTTAGTAAACCCACACTTTATTCTCTAGCTCTGTCCAGCCTCTGTTCCAGCAGCCTCTCAGGCATCAGCAGCACATCCAGGAATGACAAATCCTGGGATGGGGTTGTGGAACAACCCCAGGACACTGCAGTGCCTCCCCCTCTGCCTGACCTCCAGGGGTTGGATTTTCCATCATGCTGCAGAAGTTCTCTGTGAGCCACTGAGTGCAGAGGAGCCAATTTTGAATCTTTCCTGAAATCTCCAGGGTCGGGAAGAAGGGATGGAGCCGAACCAAGGCAGATTGGAATGTGCTGCCAGCAGTGAGCACCTACAGAGCTCCTACTACACAGATACTACCAGGCAGACCTGGGTGAGCTCTGTGAGCCACTGAGAGCAGAGGAGCCAATTTGGAATCTTTCCTGACATCTCCATGGTCAGGAAGAAGGAACAGAGATGACCTGAGGCAGACTGGAACATGCTACCAGTGAGCACTTACACGGCCCCTACTACACAGATACTACCAGCCAGAGCTGGGGCTTGCTGCTGGGAACAGCCACTACAAAGCCACCACAGATGCTGCTGAGTCAGGGATGGAAAGGAAGATTCCAGTGTTCAGGTGGATCAGAAGGCAATTTAATGAAAGTAGTGGGTCTTTTATAACATGACTTGCTAAGGTGATCCTTGATAGGTCTCAAAGTAGAAACATCTCACACCATTGGTGACTATGAACAGCACACTGTGCAAAACCATAACTATAAACAATGGTGACAGAAAGAGAGATAATAATGTTTTATAATTATTGTTTTATAATAATTGTTTTAATTCTTTCTGTGGTGGTGTTCACAGGGGTCCCAGGATGAGGGAAGAGACGAGGATCTGACTCCATGTTTCAGAAGGCCGATTTATTATTTTATGATATATATTATATTAAAACGATACTAAAAGAATAGAAGAAAGGATTTCATCAGAAGGCTAGCAAGGAAAAGAATGGAATGATAACAAAATCTTGTGACTGACCAGATAGCTGGACTGTGATTGGCCATTAATTAGAAACAACCACATGAGACCAATCACAGATCCACCTGTTCCATTCCACAGCAGCAGATAATCATTGTTTGCATTTTGTTCCTGAGGCCTCTCAGCTTCTCAGGAGAAAAAAATCCTAGCAAAGGATTTTTCATAAAATATGTCCGTGACATCTTTCCTCTAAGATTCCCAGGCTCAGCCTGGGAGAAATTATCTCAGTTTTTTCTTTGACTGAACCGAGAATCTCCACACACCACTGCTCCCAAAATGGGTGCAAGCTCAGTTCTAATGCAGCATCTCCCAGGAAATTATTGCATGGAAGAGCTGGGACAGTGCCCCTCCAAAGATCTGTGTCCAACTGCACTACAACACATTGAAACTCCAAACAGGAACTCAGCTCAGGCTTAACACATCAACGGTTTTGATGCATCTGACTTTAATCTCAAATAGGCATTTAACAGGAGCCCTTCCCACAGTTAAAAAACTTCCAGACAAAGATGGGCCTCAGATCCCAGTGCTTTTATCAGTGGCATGAGGCAGGATAAGAAAGCACTCAATGAAGCACAAGATTTATCCCTCTAATAACCTCAATCTGATCTCCATGTTCTTTCAGGCCGCTGAACGCAGAGGAAACTGAAACGTGCTCCTCCAGAAAAATAAACCAGCAAGAAAGATAACAGAGCAGCTCTTTGATAGACTTCAACCCAGTGGATCAATATCCTGTTGCTTAAGAAAAGGAATGTAAAAAAGATGGGGCTTTAATTTCCATTTCAAGACCAGGGTTCAGCATCACCCAGCATTCAGCAGCAGCTAAAGTGCTTTTTAATTTTGTCCTCGTGCCAGAGCATTCAGGGAACAACAAGCAAAAGGACAAAGCCAAAGTTCAAAGATTGAAGACACAAAGGGGAGCTCAGGCTCCTGTGCCAAGCTGTAACCTCGTTTAATTTGTTGCAAGGAGATGTATTCAGAAATTCCTGTTAATGGCAAAGAAAGAAAAGTGGGACAGGCACTCGGAAATCAAGATGTTGGAGTGGGAGAATTTAGGGAAGTGGGTTTCACACAGAAGGTAATGAGTGTTTGCTGGCAGTCACAGGACAGGTCGCTGTGCCATCAGAGTTTTGCAAGAAATCCATTTCTGCATGTGCTGAAAGGATTAGAGAGAGACTGGGGAGAAGAAGTAAAAAACAAAGAACGAACAGAAAAAGCCCATTTGTCAGGTCACTTGAGCTTTAAGAAATTCTCAGCAGTCCCAAAATGAATAGCTGGGATTGTTCTATATTCTCACCCAAGCACAGACAGGAGTTACACGCAGCTTCTCCCTAAAATCATATTTGGGACAGTAGAAGAGGACTGAGGCAGAAAAGCACACCCCAGCTGCTGGCTCCCCCTGCACAGCTGCTTTTTGTAGTGACTATAAAACAGCTCCAGAGTACTCACAGAGCGTGATTTGAATTTTTTCAAAGCAGCAACAGCAAAAATAGGTCACAATCCTACTGAATCCATTGGGAAAGGTTTCAAAGGGAATTGCAGAAATGGAGTGCAGAGCCAGGGGAGTCCATCCATCCTTTCACATTCACTCTGTGCTGGCTGGAGCAGGGATATCCAGGGATGCTCCTCCAGCAGTGCCATTGCAAAGTGAGCTGCATTCTCCTCCCCAAAATGGGATACAGGTTAATCCTTGGCTGGAAACTGGGATTCTGGGTGAGTGACAAAACCAGAAGGAGAGGGGGGATCACTGCAAGGTGGAATGAAGCTCAATCCCCTTGCAAAAGGAAGCAAATCAACCTTCAAGCAAAAGGAAGACAGAGAAGGCAGGAACCTTCCCAAAGGAAAGAATTCCTGGCTGGGAGGGTGGGGAAGGGCTGGGAATTCCCAGAGAAGCTGTGGCTGCCCCTGGAAGTGTCCAAGGAAAGGTTGGACAGGGCTTGGAGCACCCTGGGATAGTGGAAGATGTCCCTGCCATGGACTGGATGAGCTTTAAACTCCCTTCCCACCCAAACACTCCCATGATATCCAAGATATCATCGAATGGTTTGGGTGGGAAGAGAATTTAAAGCTTAAATTTAAGCTTAAATTAAGCTTAAGTTTAAATTTAAGAATTAAAAGCTTAAATTTAAGAATTTAAAGAATTTAAAATAGGTTGTAAAATACAGCCTTTGGTGCTGCACATCAACGAGGTAAATCCCTCTCTGCTCCTTTTATTACTCTGGAAAATCAACATTAAGATAGTTCAGACAAGGCTTATACTGAATAAATAAGAATTTTTCTGTAAAACTTCCAAGTCTTACATGAGGATGGTATTTAAGAACAAAGCTTTTTGTTAAATTTTAGTATTGTTCACTTAGAAAGCTGGAATTGGTCTCAGGCAAACAGGGATGGTTTCCATAATATGTGGAAACCTGGAGAATAAATGAGTTTAAGAAGAGATGAGAAAAACAGAGCATAACCAGGAAGATGAAAATACAGAACTAAATCAGGATGGCAGTGTTTGCAGAAAGCCTTGGGAGTTTTCAGTAATAAACACAACTTCAGCTCAGCAATTAAAAGAAGTGTTTATAAAAATAAAGCTGTTCTTAAACTTACAATGTTCCTTCAGCAGCTTCCTTGGGGAGCAGAGATGTAATTGTGTATAAACAGCTGAAATTACTCTTGTTTGTAAATTGTGTCATTGCCTCTCATTTCCCCTGTGTGGCAGCTCCAGGTAAAAATTCAGCACCCATTCATTGATAAATGATCCCAAAAAATGGGTATTTTTTCCACCACAGGTGGGTATCACTGAAAAAAAGGCAAAATGACTTGGGTTTTATCAAGATCCAGCTTGCCAAAATAAAAAAATGTGTATCACAATGCCAGCCATAAATGAGTTTGTAACCAGTTGTAAAAAATCCTTGTTCAATTAAAGCCTTACAAAACCCAGTACCAATATATCAATAATCCCATTATTTACCACACAGCTCGAACAACATGAAAGATATAAAATACTGAGAAAGGAAAACACTTTACACCTGCCCACAGCTACTCTGACTTTTAAGCCTTCCAGAGTCCATTACAGCCTTAAATTGCTGCTGAAAAACCCAAACCTGAGCTGGTTTTAGAGCCAGACATGAACTTCATAACCTGCCTTTGGATCTGCTGAGCTCCGGGGTGAAATTTCCACCTCAGATGCTGCTGTGGCCATGTGGATGATAAAAAATCCAGATTTTAAAAGTCCAGTTGGGTCTGCAAGCATCTTCTGTGCTCATCAGCTTCTGTGATCATTTTCACTGTGAATCTTGAGTCCAAAGGCTTTCCATGGCTCCAGAATCCTCAGGGGATAAAACAGGCTCTGCCATCTCCATATCTCCTCCCAACATCCCTTTTCTCCCTCTTTTCCAGCTGCCCAGGGCTGCTAAAGCTGAGCTTGGATTCAGCTGCTGCTCCAGAGGGGAGAATTCAAAGTCAGGAGATGCTGAACTCTACAAATCCCACTTGAGGAGCACAGTAGTTCAATGTGATTTTTAATATATCTTAAAAACAGACCCCAACAAGAGAAAAGTACAGGAGGAAACAAAATGCTGCTGTGGCCATGTGGATGATAAAAAATCCAGATTTTAAAAGTCGACTTGGGTTTGCAAGCAGCTTCTGTGCTCGTCTGCACTGTGGATCTGGAGTCCAAAGGCTTTCCATGGCTCCAGAATCCTCAGGGGGTAAAACAGCCTCTGCCATCCCCAAATCTCCTTCCAACATCCCTTTTCTCCCTCTTTTCCAGCTGCCCAGGGCTGCTAAAGCTGAGCTTGGATTCAGCTGCTGCTCCAGAGGGGAGAATTCAAAGTCAGGAGATGCTGAACTTGACAAACCCCACCTGAGGAGCACTGTGCTTGAATTTGGTTTTTATTATATCCTAAAAACAGATCCCAAAAAGAGAAAAGTACAGGGGGAACTAAGATGCTGCTGTGGCCATGTGGATGATAAAAAAAATCCATCAGGAGGAAACAAGGGGCTGAGCTTCTTCCTAATGAGTGGATTCTTTGACAAGTGACACCAGGGTAAAGAAGCCACCAGGGCTTTTGGTTTAAGGACTCCAATTAAATCCAGGCCTCACTAATGAAGAGTGCACACAGGAATTTGTTCTTTCCAAAGCATGCGCTCTGCAACTGGGTTGTTTTCAAGATTTTCTTTATTTTATTTGCTTTTTGGTTGTCTTTTGAGGGTGTAGCTTGGAAATCAGAGCGTGGGTGAGGTGGGCTCTTGGAAAAGCAAGTGTCCTGGTGTCACAGACATGTTTTATGAAAAATCCTTTCCTTAGGATTTTTTTCTCCTGAGAAGCTGAGAGGCCTCAGGAACAAAATGCAAACAATGATTATCTGCTGCTGTGGAATGCAACAGGTGCATCTGTGATTGGTCTCGTGGTTGTTTTTAATTAATGGCCAATCACAACCCAGCTATCTGGTCAGTCACAAGATTTTGTTATAATTCCATTCTTTTCCTTGCTAGCCTTCTGATGAAATCCTTTCTTCTATTCTTTTAGTATAGTTTTAATATAATATATATCATAAAATAATAAATCAGCCTTCTGAAACATGGAGTCAGATCCTCGTCTTTTCCCTCATCCTGAGACCCCTGAGAACACCAGCACACCCTGGCAGGATCATCCTGGTGCCAGAAGCAGAATATTGACCTTTACCCAGGCCTGGAGACAGCTGAAGAGGATGGAAGCACCTTTTAGCTGCCACCCAAACCAGCGAAATGTTAACTGCAACTCCCCTTGACAGAGCACATCTGCCACTGAAAACACCCCAGGACAGCCTTTTGTCTTCCCTTTAACGAGGCTGGCAATAATTATGTCTAATGCCAATGAAGTCTATGGCAGGACTGACTCAATTGTGCACTAAAAGTTGGGCAAAAATTCTTGGGAAAGTGCTCAGTGCACACAGAAACTGAGGCAGGAATTGGGGGAAGGATGTTTTGGAAATTCAGCAGCTCAAGTGGCTTCAGGCAGAAAGAGCCTGGGCTGGAGTGCAGAAAATGCATCACAAACCCCTTTGCTCCAATCTTACTCCTTTACTCTTAAATGCTCACACATCCATGGATGTTTGTATGGAATTCTAGCATAAATATACTGTTCTAAGGGTGGGGAAACCTAAAGGATCATAGGAATTTAATTTGGTGCCTGAGCAGCTTCATCCAGTCACCTCTCCTGTTACACTACTGGGCACCACTGCTGCTTAACTTGCAATTTCTGCTAATTACTAATGAATTACCAAAATGCTCCTTGCACTGGACTGGGATCTTTTGTGCCAACTGGGGAGAAGGAAATTATTCTTTAGTAAAGGGTCGCAAAAACCTCAAGGGAATTCAACAGAGCAGGGAATGATTTGAGGAATAACAGAGCCACAGGATTTTGTGGTCGTGTTTTCCTCTTCTCCTGGAATCATGGAATGGTTTGGGTGGGAAGGGACCTTAAAGACCACCCAGCTCCAACCTGAGCAACACCTGTGCCTCCAAAATCACATCCCCTGTTCATTCCTGCCACAACACCCATTCTGCTGAAACGTGGAAGTTTTTGTCTGGCCACAGAGAAAACAAAAAGACAAACAGAGCCCACAGAAGTAACAAAGGTTAGGCTGGATTAAAAGCCCAAAGGTTTACCCTGGACCTTCAGAGCCAAGTGTGGATCACCCTGCACAAATTCAGGCACAATGAGCAGTTTGTAGTTGTAACCAGGCAAAACTGGGACAAACTTGTGGGAATGGGGCAATGCGGAGATACAGGAAAAGAGCGGGGGGAAAAGGGAAGAAACAGAGGCAATAACCAAACAAACCCCAGATTAATGAGGCAGTGAAGATTTATCCCAGGGATAAACAGGCAGTGCTCTGCCCTAAACATATTTGTTCATCCTCCCTCCCTAACAACTCCCCACCTTCCCAATATTCCCAGTCTTAAACACCAATTCTTAATTCTGCCTCATTACCACTGAGGGTTTAAACTGTTAATTCCAGCCCTGCTTCAGCTGAAATCCAGGTTTGTGCCCAGATGGGAGTGGAACAGGGAGGGTGTGCAGGTGTTAATGTGACTCCACAGCACGAGGACAAACCAGCAGAACAGAGTCCTTGATTAAGGCCTGAATGAAACCATCAGGGCCCATCAAGCACCCTGCTGATGAGCAGCTATTTGGCCACACACAGAGCTGTGATTTCCATCCACTTTAATAATCAGGGAGTTGGGGTTTACTGTTAATGTGACATTGATGAAGAGAAATGACACTAATGTGACATTGATGAACCGGAATGACAGTTCAGGCTTGATTAAAATGAGCCCCGGCTCCTCAGCACAGGACCAACCAGAAGGGCTTGACACATAACTCAGATCTTCCAGAGAGGGTGAAACAAAGGCCAAGGTGAGGGGAAAGGAGCAGAAGGGTGCTAAAAAAGCCAACAAATATGCTCTGATGAAATCCAGGATAATTCAACAAGGTTCAGCATCTCAAATCTCTCCCTGCTCAATTCCCTGAAGCCACAGATAAAAGAGTCGGAGTTAAAGCTTAAAGTGGAGGCAGGAAGTGCCCACCTGGCTCATCCTCACCTTCACAGCTCCTGGGGACACCACTGGGCACCAACATTTTGCTTTAGCAGGTTCCCAGTGATGCCTCAGGTTTGGCTTTTCTATTTTTCACATTCTGTGCTGCTTTAGTGTGTGGGTCTGAGCTTCATATTATGGGATGGTGAGCTCTGTGCACAGAGCAGGGAGACAAAACAATTCCTGCTCCAGCTGGGCACCAAGGACAAATGACCCAAATCTCAGCCCAGGAACACAAACACCATGGGCTGGAGAGAGAAAAACAAGCAGGATGGGACTGCAGGGGCTAAAGCTGGAATGGGACAATGAACTGCAAGATGCAAATGGAGCAGAACTGATCCAAGGGAGAGACCCCGGGAACGCTCGTGCATTTTGGGGCCATTTTGGTTCATCTTGGGTGCAGCCCTGGCTGGGCTCTTGTGCTGGCCAAGGTGCATCCATGGAGGAGATCCTTTCCATAAATCCCTGCTTCATTCTGTGACTCTGTTCTAGCTCAGCCTTCACATGGCGTCAACAGAATCTCAAGATGTTTTGGGTTGGAAAGAAGTGTAAAGATCATCTTGTTCCACACCTTCCACTAGAGCAAAGCTCACGAAGCCAAGGCTGAAAGTCCAAGGCATGGAGACTCCTCAGGAGCCCCAGAGGAAGCCAGCACTGGATGTGGAATCAGCACAGAGCAGTTCTGCTTGACAATCAGGAAAAAATAAAGCTGTGACAATAAACAAGCCAAGCCCAGCCCTTTGAAATCAGAGCTGTAACAGCAAACCCTGTTTCTATAGGGAAATGCCCAGTGGCTCAGCACAACTGCCTGAAGGATGTTCTGAGGAATGCTCAGGAAAATAATTAAGGAAAAATATCAAGATTCAACTGCTCAAGTCTGGATTCTGTTCACCAGAACATGTTCATAAGGTTTACACTTACAATCACCCCTCGTGTGCTTTCACCACAAAGTTCATCTCTTAAACTCTCTCCACAGGGAAGTTCCTGAATGCTGGAAATACTCACAGGATAAGAGCCTTGTTCAACCCCCTGTGCACCAGCTCAGAGCAGCCAGCACTCACACAGGAGTCAACAGCAATCACCCAGATTTTCCTTCCAGCTGTGAATGAGTTGAAATGGCCCCAACCTTCTGTAGTTACACTACTTGTTCCTTTTATAAACAGAAATATTCTTTCATTCATGATATAATTTCCTAGATTATCCATTATTAAAATTCCCCCTCTCCAAAACGAATTTACATCTGAGTTATCTCATTACTTCTGAACAAGGCAATTATTGCCTCTAGTGAGCAAAATAATTAGACTTGTGCTCCCTGCATTCGAGATCTTCTCCAGCAGTCCCAGAACACAGGAGTACACAATGCAAAAATACAAATACACAGAACACATCAATGGAGCAGCTTTTTTTTCCTCCTGAACATTGTTTACCAACTGAATAGCTTCATTTTTTTTTTTTATATATACACTCAGGTTTTGAGAGCACAATACAGACCTGAAATTTAAACTCTGCCCATCAGCCAGGTCTGAAAAAGCAGAGAACTTCACTTGGTTTGTTTTTCCACCACTGGAGTCAGAAGTCTTCCCTCTCCTATGACATTTGTGTTGCCAAAAAAAAATCATAAAACACTGCCCAAAGCTGGGAAATGTTTCCTAGAGGTTGGTGATGGGATTCATGGGATCTCAGGATGATGTGGGTTGGAAGGGACATTAAATCTCCACCCCCTGTAGGGGCAGGGACAACTTCCATGATCCCAGGGTGCTCCAATCCCTGTCCAGCCTGGCCTGGGACACTCGCAGGGATCCAGGGGCAGCCACAGCTGCTCTGGGTATCCTGTGCCAGGGCCTGCCCACCCTCACAGCCAGGAATTCCATCCCAATATCCCATCTAACCCTACCCTCTGACAGAGGGAATTCATTCTCCCTTCTACTGTCCCTTCAGGCCTCTGTCCAAAGTCCCTCCCCAGCTCTTTTGGAGCCCCTTGTCTTGTTGAAGACAATTTAAAGAGGTGGACACTCTAAAATAAAATTACCTCCACTTAAATTCAACCAACCCCCTTCCACCAACAAGCAATGATCACTAATTGATGTAAGTGAAAAAACAACAAGCAAAATGGCAACGGGCAAAAATGGAAAAGTAAACAATCATTAGGTACAAAACCACCAAATCTCAGGGACCCCAGGGGAACAAAGAGACCCCAAAATGGCGGCAGGGCCCTCCCCAAGATGGCGGCGTTCCCTGGCAACCACAGGGCTCAAAGCGATGCCTGTTGGAATTCAGGACATCCCTCTGGCTGTCCTGGATTGCTCAAACCCCTGCCAGGGGGCTCAGAGACCTTGGCACAGAGCCCAAGACCCCTGCGCTTTTGATTTTGACCCATGGAAAAAATTATCAACCTTATATGAGGCTCTGCAAGCCATGAAAGTTTAAGCAGAATAATTAGTTTGTCACGGGGTGAAAAATAGTTTTTTTGGGGTTTTTAGAATGGGGGTTCAGGAGGAAAGATGGAGGAATCTGGGCAGGTCCAGCCTTTCTCCTTCTTCTTCCTAGCCTCCATCTTCTGGGTGATGTTGGCACTTTTGGATTGGTTTAGAGTAGAAGCTCACTGTATAACATAGGTGATGGGTATTGGAAGAATTTTATAGATAAGAAACAATAAACAACCTTGAGAACAAGAACAGAAAAATCCTGACTCCTTCTTTGACTGCCGGGCTGGAAAAAGAGACTTTCTAACGTATCTCAGGGTCACTCTGACCAGCAGAAATCCCAAGAATGCCTTAGGATTTGAGCTTTTCTATTTTTCATGTATTTGCAATCCTGCAGTTCTCCAGTGTATAACTCCAAACTCCACACACAGTGGGAGCTGCTGCTGTCCCATTTTGGGCAGACACAACGATTCCTCTCCAGGCCTGGCAATCAAGGACACCTCACTGCCTCAGGCCCTGAAAAGTACGAGAGGGAGCAAACTTGGGGTCAATGACTTCATTATCTGAAGCCGTAATTGGAAGATTGAACCCCAATATGCAAATGGACCAAACTTATAAAAGTGGGAAAACCCATGACTCATGGTCCATTTTTTGAGTGTGGGCCCTGGGTGGGTTTCATCTGCCCTAAATGTACCTGAAGGCCCTTAAAAAAATAACATAGATATAAAAAATATATGTTATATAAAAATAAATATACCCACATTTTAGTCCCTTAGTTTTTTCTGGCCTCTGTTTTTAGGTAGTCCCAGCAAGCCATCAGAAGGACAATGGGGAAATGGTGTCAGCTCTCTCCCTCAGGAGAATATATGGTCGACCATATTTTTCCTCCCAACCGTGTGGGCTGGGAGATAACGGGAAAAAAGACGGCGGCCAAAAGAGTCCTCATGGTAAGGCTGAGGATGGAGAGAAGTTCCAGTGGCAGGTAAAGCCTCTCCAGGGCGTGTGGGGTCAGCACTTCCTCAGGTTACCAGGACAAGATGCATCCCAAAGGGGAAAGAACACAAGGGACAGAGAAAACAAGGCAGGACGTGCCATAAAACGTGTCCACTGCTCATGTAAATCCTGAGAGGGAGGTATAATAAAACATCTCCTGTCTGAAGGAGTGTGCTGCTCCCACATGAGGAATTTTCCCAATTTTCACACCTCGTTGCCCTGGAGGAGGAAGGGGAGAGATGCTGCAGCAGCCCGGTTCACAATTCCATTAAGGACTCTCTGCCAGCTGTCAGGATGAACCCACGGCCTCACCCTCAAGAATTTCTGAAGCAAAAAAAGATTCATTTTAATCTTCTGTATGTGAGTTAACAAGCAGAGAAAATCAGACCCCTCACATCTGCTTCTGAGGCCTCTTGGATACTTCAGCGATTCCCTGCATGAGCCTGAGCAGGAGTTTCTCCTGCCACTGAGCATTAACAACACAGCAGACAACATATTGAGGGCAATAAAAACAATGCAACCCTCATTTATCAGCTTGAGGAGAAGCTGTCGAGGCGACCAGCTGAGAAGGACCCACCAGGAAAGTCAGAATCACAAGATGAAGACGTTTAGGGTTTTGCCCTTTGGTTGGAAATGATGCTCAACTCCAGCACGAAGTGCAGAGAATTGAGGGAAAGCTTTGCCTCCCCTTCCTTCCCTCTGTCCCCAGCACTGTTTATGTGCAGTGTTTGACAGGACTTCATGGTCTGATCTGGCTGCCAAGTGAGGTTTGAACTTCTCTCCTTGGCTTGTGCCCTGCCCTGCACAATCCACAGCCTAATGCATCACATATTTATATGTATTTTTAATGTATTATGTCTCTCAATAAGTATATTTTTAATTAATGAGCTATTTCAAATGGAAGATGAAAAGCAAAATCTCCTTTTCTTTTTGGAAGGGTGATCCAATAACACTGACAGTACCAGATGGCTTCCTCCTCAGAAAGCCAGACAAAGCAAATGCGTCCATAAATGTCCAGAATGTCAGAAGCAGGCATCAAATAGAAAAGGTCCAAGTAAATACACACAGCTCTTGCTTCTCAGAAACCAGGAACATTTGCTAGTCCTGTCAAAGAACAGATTTATTATTTTTTAATAATACTTCCCTTCTCCAATACACTGTAATTTCTGAGTAGGACTGAAAGCATGGAGGTGCTTTGGTCTCACTGGGGAAATAATTCTGCACAGCTGGTTTGGTCTGTGAAAACCTTCACCCAACGACAGCAGCTGTGCTCAAAAAGCAGAGGATTTCTCTGTAAAAACCCAGCACTAACCATCTCATGTTAAAAACCCTAAAAACCCCAAACACCTCTGATTTGTGGTGTGGAGAAAAGCCAAGATCATGCTCAAGCAGTGAATCTAAGTTTAGGGTTATGGACTGGGAGCACAGAACACCAGCAGGTTCCTAATTTAGCTCCATGGATCAGCTTATTCCTAATCCATCTCCATGGATCAGGTTATTCCTAAATAGTTCAGGTGCTCCTGGAGAACCAAAACCATTCCAGACCAAGGCAGGCACCTGTGTCGCTGCCCTCTAAACTATCTCTGCCTCCTGACTTCATTAGCTGTGAATACAGATAATTTCTTGATGAGTTTTCCTGAGTAACCCCTAACAGCAATATCCACTCAATTTAATCTGAGACCCACGTTGTGGGAAGAAATCTGCTTCTGCCCCAGGGCATTTTTAGGGAAGAGCAGAACAGACCCCACAGGTGTGAAAGGCTTGTGCTCCATGACCTGCCAGCCCAGCAGCCTCCTCTTCTCCTCCCCTGCTCTAAAATATCCATTTCTTGCCCCCAAATACCCATTTCTTGCCTCCAAACACCTATTTCTTTCCCCAAAACATCAATTTCGTGCCCCAAAATACCCATTTCTCTGCTGTCTCCACTTCTCCCTTGTGAATGTTGACCAAAACTTACCAAAAGCATATTTATGTGTTTTGTATAAAACTTTTTAGGTAAAAAGTTGTAACATTACCCCGGATTTTGAGCAGATTTCTACAGAAAGCAAGGCAGATGCAATTCCATTTATTGAGGCTCCAAAGTCTATCAATCCCAACAAATTCTGGGTCCTCAAAAAATGGTGAGACGTCCAGGACATGAAGTTGCATGAAACACTTGACCACTCAATGCCTTCACCCAGGGAAATTCAGAGCCTGGCCCTGTATTTATTAAAAGATCAGGCACCACAACTGGAATAAAATTATTTTTCCCCAATTTTGAGGGTTCAGCCCAAGCTGAACACAAACATCCCAGCCTAAGAGCTGGTTTGGGGTATTTCTAAGACACTGAGCAGAAATGGAAGCATTTTAAAGCAAAATAGGTCAATTAAGTAACTTTGAAAGTCAAGTTCCACTTTTAATGAATAAATGAAATCTCCAAGTGTGCATCCAAATTTAAACAGATCATCAGACTACAACCTTAAAAAACGTATTCACATTTATCACTGCAGTCAGAAATAAGGAAGGCCATTAAAGTAGGAAAACAGCAAACTCAAGAAATAGTATGTAGGTTCACAGAAAAAAAAGATCTGCTGATCTTGTTATCCGTGATTGTGAAGGACATAATGGATTTTAAACTTTACTTATTTTCAGGATTGGTTCACTTTCTCAAAGTCTCTCTCCAGCTCTCCTGCAGCCCCTTTAGGCCCTCGAAGGGGCTCTGAGCTCTCCCTGGAGTTTTCTCCAGGTTAAAAACTCTTGGAGGGAAAGGGAGGGAATGAGGGGAAAAGGAGGAAGCTTTGCAACAAATTAAATAAAAAAGACCCCACTGGAAAAAACAGTCTGGAAGCCAAGCAGAGCCCTTTTCTCCAATTAAATATTTCCAATTAAAAACCCTGCTCTGCTCTCCACGGGAACATCAGCAACTGGACACTGAGTGTGCCATATGTGGCTATTATCAAATTAAAAACAAAAATCCCTTTTTCTGCAAAAAAAAAAAAAAAAAGTGAAATGAAAACACTTCCATCCTCTGGTTTTCTGCATAAGCACGATCCAAAAACATTAAGTGGGTTAAACACATTAAATAACTGTAATAATCTGCTCTCAGAGTGCAGAGTAATGGAAATCTTGCAGCAAGGCTTGGAATTAACCTGCTTAATTTCCCTGGTATTACATCCACCACATCCATCCCCTCATTCCGCTTCACAACTGCATCATTAACTTCCCATCCAGACATCCCAACCTCTCACTCCAACTTGCCACTTCTTCATCCAAATGTATTATAATTTGCTTATCCACTGCCATTTTCATCGAGTTCCTATTAAAACAGAGAGAAAGAGGTTTAAATCTTCTTCCTCCACATTTAATTCAATTGTCTGGCATGACTTTGTTGTAATGACTCAGTGCACAAGACGTGGTTTATGCTTGGCTTGGACTAATTCCGAAGTTTCTACATCCAGTAAGGGGGAAAAAGACTGAAAAAATAAGGATAAAATGAAGCATTTTTGGTCCTGGCAATAAGGTATTTATGGTTGTAGCCCCTACAAGCTGAGAAAGAGCTGGCTAATGCATCGTCCAACACACCAACCCAACAGGGCTTTGCTCAGAACGTTGCCAAGAAAACCTCCCAGACCAGTGAAAAAAAGGAAATCAGCTGGGATTGATGTGGATTTCCTTTATTCCAGTGGGAAAGGAGGGAAATTCATTCCTACTCTCCTTCTGTGATTTAATTCTATGTCATTCTACGGTTCCTGCTCATGCCAGGTGTTGGAACTTGATGATCCTTAAGGTCTTTTCCAACCCAAACCTTCCCATGGTTCTCTCTCTGATTTTCTGTAGCTACTAAATGCAGAGTTAACAAACAACATTAAAAAAAAACCCAACACAGTCATTGTGGTTCCCACCTAAAGCAGATTTTGTGTAGCCCTGAGAGATCAGATTCAATTACTAAACCAGGCCAGAAAGGCAGCCTGGGACTGATTTTTACTAATGAAAAGATGGTAAACCAAGTGTCCCCTGGATAAATTACACTAATTACATTTTAAGATGTTTTTTAAAGTGATAGGGATTGTGCTATTACAGCATGGAATTAAAAAATACAAAATGAAAGAAATTTTCAACTAAAATCTATTTTCTTAGGTTTTTTTCCAAGTGGGTTCACAGACTGTTAAACCAGGAGAACATAACATCCCAAATAACTTGATTTTAATCACTCCTGGCTGAGGAGAATGTGAACAGAGTCAATAAGAGAGGAGGTATCAGAAATGGTACTTGGGATGGAGGATGAAGCTTTACCTACCACACTCCAAACGCTTCAAAACTCCCTTGAGATGTCTCTCAAGGCTGGGAATTTATTCCCTGGGACAGATCCATCCCCACCCATGGCAGAGATCCCCTATCCAGAGCAAACCCTGAGGAATTTGCTGGCAGTGTGTTAAATCCATCCTAATGAGATCCACGCTGTTAATTCCCTTAAACTGCTGTCCACTGGGGAGGGTCTGCCTTGTCCTTTTGGTCTCTGTGGAAATCATTCCAAATCGATTCTAACTCCATTTCCCTCGGGCTGTTTCATCCACAGAGTACCAGAGTAAACCCTAAATGTCAATTCCCATTTTTATAAATTCAGATTGGGTCATTTTTGGTTGATACCTTCGATGGTGATTCTTTGAGTGAGCAAAATCCACTCCTTCATGACAGATGTTTAAATTACTACAAATAATTTTTTTACTATTTACCAAGTTTTCTATGCAAGGATTCCAGTTTTCCAAAGGAGTCAAAGCAGAGGCAGAGAAGGACACAATTCTGAATCCTGGAATCCCTTAATCTCCCTTTTTGTAGCAACTTTTAACTGGGAATGGGTGTCACAGACATATTTTATGAAAAATCCTTTCGTTAGGATCTTTTCTCCGGAGAAGCTTCGGTTCCTCCATGTTTTGCTGCTTTGGAATATGATTTGGAGAATTGTTTACCCAGCATGTGAATTGTTTTTACTTGATGACCAATGACTGCCACCTGTGTCGAGGCTGTGAGCAGTCACAAGATTTTATTATCATTCCAGTCCTTTCCTTGCTAGCCTTCTGATGAAATCCTTTCTTCTATTTTTTTGGTAAGTTTTAATATATCATTTTCTTTAATACAATATATATCATAAAATAATAAATCAGACTTCTGAAACATGGAGTCAAGATTCTCATCTCTTCCCTCATCCTGGGACCCCTGTGAACACCACCACAAATGGGAATGGAGCATTTCCTCCTCAAGTTCTCAGACAAGAAATGCAAATTTTTTTCCTGCCCCAAGCAGGATCTATCTCTGTATTTCAGATCTCTATCACCACTCAACAGAAGGAAAAATAAAGTTATTCTCCCCTTTCTGCTTTGCAGTAGCAGCACCTGAAATAGGAAAAGCATCTTTTGTCATACAAAGGTAAAGGCCAAGCTCCAGCAGGTGACTTTTTGTTAAATTCCTAAATTGGATTCTCCAGTTAACAAAAGTCATAAAAATAAAGCCTTTAGAGACACAAACATTTCATAGCTGCAGCAGACCAGGTGGATCTGAGGTGTGCAGCTGGCACAGGAGCATTTTTACCCAGTCCAGTGGCTCAGGGTACCCCCACCCCAAAATCCCTGTGCCAGTGAAAACACAAAGCCCCGCAGTCTGAAGAGTTCAGACACACAAATCTGTGAACAGGTCAAAAATTCGGGATAAAAAACATAGGCTCTGATAAAGAATCGTGGAAAACCCAATAAAATCAATGGTATAAACTTATATATAAGAAATGAGTTCTTGAAACAAGAAGGATAACGAGCTATAAATATTTGAATAAACCCCACCCCTTGCTTTTCTCTGTAATACTCTATTCTATATTCCAGAGAGGCTCTGGGAGAATATTCCAGCAGCAGGGCAGGATATAATGACAGAGACAATGGGAGAGCAGAGAGAAGTTTTGCTGCGACTGATGGAATAATGCCAAACTGATCCATTGAAACTCCAAGTGAGACCTGAGGTGTTTGTGAGAGGAGCTCACCTGGGTTCCTACTCACACCTCTGAACAAACATTTGGCTTCTTCACTTATCAAGCAAGGAAGGGCCTTTTGTTGAGGCATTTTTTTTTCCCAGATCCATAAAATACCAAAAGCCACACCAAATTGCCCAATTAGGGTTAAAAGACATGAATTAAGTGTCAGATATTTACATGGAAATGCATCTTGCAAAGCATCATCTCCTCTTTACACACACACGCCCCAGTCATTACCACTAATACAGTTCCAAGCACTTCCAGGGAACTAATTAGGAAGTAAAGATTGCAAGGAATTCATTTTTATCCTCGTTTTAACGTGAAAGTTGCAGTTAGGAATATCCTGAGGTTGGTTTAAGTCAGAGAGGGGAACAATGTAAGAAGGTGGTGGTGGTGAATTATTTTTGTTTTCTGCACCAAAATGCTTCACTTACAAATTAACTCACACGGAGAAATAATAAAGATGGAAAAAATGCACGGAACAGCACAGCCTGTTATTCCAGAGATGGAATCCCAGAATGGGTGAGGTTGGAAAGGACCCCAGTGGGTCACGGCTCCAGCAGGGCCATCCCAGGGCACAGGGAAGTGTCCAGGAATGTCCCCAGGGAGGAGACTCCAGCCCCACTCTGGGCTCTGCCCAGGGCAGCAGTCCTGCCCCACATCCAGGGGGAATTCCTGGGCTCAGCCCCTGCCCCTTCCCCTGGTGCCACCACTGGGCCTGGAGCAGAGCCTGCTCCATCCTCTGGGAGCTCCTGTGCCCGTGGATCCCCATGGATGGGCTCCCTTGGCCATGGATCCCCATGGATGGGTTCCTGTGCCCGTGGATCCCCACGGATGGGCTCCTGTGCCCGTGGATCCCCACGGATGGGCTCCTGTGCCCGTGGATCCCCACGGATGGGCTCCTGTGCCCGTGGATCCCCACGGATGGGCTCCTGTGCCCGTGGATCCCCACGGATGGGCTCCTGTGCCCGTGGATCCCCACGGATGGGCTCCTGTGCCCGTGGATCCCCATGGATGGGCTCCTCAGTCCTGTCCCCCCTGCCCTGAGCAGCCCCAGCTCCCTCAGCCTCTCCTGGGCATGCAGATGCTCCAAGGCCCTTCAGCACCTTGGTGGCCTTGGCAGTTCTGGAGCAACACTTGGACTTGACAACTTTTTCCAAGTTTATGATTCCATTTCACATCACAGCTCCTGAACTCTTTAAGACTTTAAATTTTGTCTGCTTACAGTTCCAATAACTTGAAGCCAACTCCAGATAAACCCTCACATTTCCACAGCAGTTAAAAAGGTGTCCATGCTGATTTCTGCACAGCCACCTGTTACCATGATATTTTTTGAAAAATCCTCTTTGCCCAGGATTTTCTCCTGGGAAGCTGAGAAGCCTCAGAGAGGAATGAGAACAATAATTATCTGATTGCTGCTCCTGTGTTTGCTGCTTTGGAATGTGGCTTGGACATTGTTTACCAACAGGTGAATGTTTGATTGGTTCCATGTGAATTGTTTTTAATTAATGACCAATCACCACCAGCTGTGTCAGACTGAGCAGTCACGAGCTTTCATTATCATTCTTGTTAACCTTTCTGATGTATCTTTTTCTTTAGTATAGTTTTAGTATAGCATTCTTTAACATAATATACTATCATAAAATAATAAATCAGCCTCCTGAGAACATGGAGTCAAACTCTCATCTCTCACCTCACCCCGGGGGCCTCACAAACACCACAGCCACCTACTGGGCACATCCCTCCTCACCCTGGGCTCAAATGGGCATCTCCCCTTGCTGAGGGCACAGCCCTGAGTGCTGGAAACCACTTTTTACTGGAATTACAGCTTCACCCCACCACATGAACACATCCCCCATTTTGGAGGTGTTTCCATAGTCCTCCCTGCGTGAGGGAAGAGGCCATTTGAAATCATTCACTAAGCAGACAAAGGAAGTGCCATTTGTTGCCACAAAAATCCCACTCCTCGATGCCACTGAGGTGCAGTGAATGCAGGGCTTGCAGGGAGCTCATCCAGTAACTCCTGGGGACAATTAAGTCAAACACAACCACATGATCAGTGCAATTAAATCCCCAAAGAAGAGCACAGATGTACTCCAGGCCCCCAGTCACTTTTTTGATATTCTGTAAAAATCCAGCTACTGAGCAGCAAGGCTTTGGTATTATATTATTAAGTAATTACAATGAGAGATGAAAACACTAATGAGATCTGCGGTGAGGATTTGCTGCACCCAATGTTTTGAGGAAAAATGAATCAGTCTGGCTTTCTCCAGCACGCTTGGAACAACCTCCTGCAGGCAGCTGCGTGAGTTTTATGTGGAGGAAACACAGAAAAATCTGGTTTCAACAACTTCCCTGCCTTTGTGGTGACTGCAAGGCTCAAAAGACTGGCAAGGCAAGCGGGAAAATTCGGGAAATTGATATCCAGAACATGAATTTAAATGCAGGCCTGGCGTGCACATTGATGTGGGGAATGCAAACACCACTTGGAACAGGGAACAGCCTCCCTGTCCTCATTGCTTTAGGAAATCACACAAATGTGGGACATTAATGACTATACAGGGTGACCAATCTCTGCCTGGTGTATAATCAGATGAATTCATGGGGAGGAGGCTTCACAGGAGCCCTCCTCTCCCAAACTGAGCCAATTAATGCAATCCTGGTCACCACTGGAGACACAAACGCCAAGGACTCTGAGACAGCACCAGACATTTGCTGCAACTCTGAACCCACTGATGAAAAGAGACCCCTTGTCATAAGGAAAAAGGAGCCACAATTTTAGGAGGAGAGAGGGAATATCCACAGGAGAAAAACCATGTCAAGGCAACAATCCTGGGACTCCTGAGAAGCCCTAAAACTCCAAAATGCTCTGGGAAACCGAAGCAGAGAAATGTCTCTCATTTTGCCCAAAATCACACTTTCTGGTGACCATGAACTTGGAAAGAACATCCTTAGAACCATTCCAAGGCACCTTTCCCTCCTGCTTCAGCCAGCCCAGATCCTTCTGGGAGCCAACTGCCAGCTCCACCAGATTTATCAGGTTCAAAAATAGCCTCTGAGGCCTGGAATAACTCAAATGGATCCCAAAGCCCAGCCTTGCCCTTTGGAGAAGAACGTGGATTCACCCAGGCCATGTCCCAAAGGAGCCGACCACGAGGATCACTCCATGGAGCCTCCACTCCTCACATTATTATTATTATTATTATTATTATTATTATTATTACTATTATTATTATTCAGATGGAGAAGTACTCAGGGCCAGTTGGAGAGGGAGGTTCCCTTTTCCCAGGGCTAGGTGGTTTACTGCAAATTTTTTCAATTAATGCATCCAAGTTCACACCTCTCAGGCCAGTCAAATTGGAATAATCACCAAAATGAGCCCCTTTAAAGATGGATTCAACAGGCACATGATGTCGTTCTATGACTTCACCTGGTGGACCTATAAACAGATTTTTAACTATGCCATCCCAAACCATCATAGGAAGCTACCCACTCTGCAATGGACAATTCCATTCAAGCTTCAAAACCAACAAAAATCCAGGAGATAAGAGATTTAAAAACCCATTTTAAATCTCAGGAGGATTCAAAGCTCAGGGGAAAAAAAAAAAAATCTTGCACCACCCCATGAGGGCGGTGAGGCCCTGTCACAGATTCCCCAGAGGAGCTGTGGCTGCCCCTGGATCACTGGAAGCCCCAGAGCCAGGTTGGATGGGGCTTGGAGCAATCTGGGACAGTGGGAGGTGTCCCTGCCATGGCAGGGGTGGCACTGGATGATTTTAAGGTCCTTTCCAACCCAAACCAGTCACTGATTCCATGATTGTCACAGACATTCCTTTTCTCCACCCCCAGCCTCCATAAAAACACCCTTTTCCCTGCCCGTCTCCTCACATTATTACTGGATGTAAAACCCTATTCAGAGAAACTCTCCTCACCTGGAAAACATCCACATTTCTCTGTTCTGATAAGAAAATATTCTACCACACTGTTCCATGATATATTAAACAAAAACTCCAACAGCAGTTGATGCACTTGGCTCACAGAGCCCCTGAGAATTCGTCAGCTTTTGTATCTTCAGACCCCTAAATCACATCCCTTCACTGATTAAAGTTCCATCTTCATCCTGCAGAAGAGAATCACCTCTTCAGCAAACATTTATCTCCTCACAAAAGGCAGGGAATAATGGATCCATGAAAGCTGTTGCCTTTTTTTGGCAGTAATTTCTGATCTATGATACACACACGGAAACACAGGAGAGCAACACCTCCAATTCCTGGGTGTGTAAAATGGATAACAACCAACATTAAATCAAACGTGTAGCATTTTAATCCTTTAATTAGGTAAAAATCACTTTCTTCCCAACAGTTTTTCCTTATAAGGAAAAAACCTCAAGACATCTACAGATCCTCCAACTGTTATTCCAACTCGAAGCCACAAAAGTCTTTGGAGCATCTGGCGTGTTTTGTGCTCCGTGGCAGCCTCGTTCTGTGTGAATTGAGTGATTTATTACCACCTAACCCCAGCCTCTGATGAGATTATGCTGCCAATTTGTGCCTCCTTTTTGGAGAGAGGGCTCTGCAACCCGGGCTTTGGGCTGAGCGCGGTGAATCTCAATTAAAGGCTGACCTTTACAAGGCGAGGGAAATGTTAATTCATGCTCACCTAAATGGCTTCAGCCCTCTTTAAAAGCAGAATTCTCTGAGCCTGCCCACTCCTCTGCCACTGTAAAGTTCCATTTCAACATTATTAAGATAAAAACCTCTTGGGCTGCAAGGGAAAAAAAAAAAACCCAAATGCTAACACAGCTGTCTGGGGTGCATTTGTTATGCTCCTTGAAAAACAACGGCGTCGCATTTTGAAGGGATTTCAGACACAGATTAGAGGCAGCAGAGTGACAGGGCCAGAGATTAAACACTTCTTTACCCCCTGAACAGGTACAAGAGCAGCAGCAGCTCCCCCCATGCTCACCCTGAAGGTCTCTGCTGGAATTTGCCATCCCCTGTGATGTGGAATTACTTCCTGGAGAAGCCCCAGCTTGAAAGGGATAAAATTTGCAGAAGAGGCAAGAAAGTGGCTCAGCCCCCACAGATAATTGCATTGGGCTGTTTTTTAAATTAGGATTATACACTCCCATCAAATGGGAGAAAGAAAAGGAATGTTTCAGCAATGTATTTATCAAGGGCTTGCTAAGCAAGCTGGTGAAAACAAAGAAAATTGACCCGCAAAAATGTGGAGAAACTTCAGGATGAAAAGAAGAATTTGATGAAAAATTCCAATGCCAGCAAGATTTCAATAAAAAAACCCATAAACATCCATGAGCATCTCAGGACTCTACCCTGTCTAGAAGGCCAGAAGAAACAAAACAAAAAGAATATACAATGTCAATTAATCACTGTAGAAAGATGATGGAATCACAGAATGTCCTCAGGTGGAAGGGGCTCACAAGGATCAGAGACCAAATACATATTTTGTGTGTGTATATATATATTATGAATCTCCTCCCAACACAATGTATAAGAGAAATGTATTCAAGTTTTGGTCAGTCTGGTGACTCAAGATCCCCCCCCAAAAAAATCAGGATTAACTGATCAACTTCCACCAGGTTGAATTCTGACCCAGCTGATCTGAACTCCCATGGATATTTTATTCCTCATTTCACAGCCTAACTCTGTGCTGTTTAAATAAATGGTTCACTACTGACATTCAGGCAAAAGCACAAATTCCATGGCTCAGTACTTCCAAAAGCATGTTCCTCCTGGAAAAAAACCTCCAGTAATTGATCTAAAGCAGGGTATTATAGTTCACAGGCATAAACATTCTCCACCTATGCTGTTCTAATCTGCATAATACAAGATAATTCCATGTTGTCTTTGTAAATTCACCACAAAGCCCTCAAATGCTTCGGTAATCCAGAATCAAAGCTGGAAAAGAGCTGTAAATAAGTGCCTTGAAAATCAAGGATTGCTTTGCAAACAAGGCAAAGGGACACAGCGAGTCCCAATGGTAACAACACAACCCAAGCAGTCCTGATGAAGCAGTTTCCAGCAGAATGAGTGAGAGTGGAATATTTCTGGGATTTTCATACAAGGAGGATGGTGCTTCCTTACATCAGCAGGGGAGAGAAGCATGGCAGAGGTGGGAGAGTTGTGAGGATGGAGAATCCAGGCTGGCAACAGAAATCAAAGCTGATTCTGATGCCCTGTGCAGGCTGAGCTGGAGCAGAGGCTGGGCAGAGTTCCACAATGAAGCAGGGATTTATGGAAAGCATCTCCTCCATGGATGCACCTTGGGCAGCACAAGAGCCCAGCCAGGGCTGCACCCAAGATGAACCAAAATGGCCCCAAAATGCACGAGCGCTCCCGGGGTCTCTCCCTGGGATCAGTTCTGCTCCATTTGCATCTTGCAGTTCATTGTCCCATTCCAGCTTTAGCCCCTGCAGTCCCACCCTGCTTGTTTTCCTCTCTGCAGCCCACGGGGTTTGTGCTCCTGGGCTGAGATTTGGGTCATTTGTCCTTGGTGCCCAGCTGGAGCAGGAATTGTTTTGTCTCCCTGCTCTGTGCAGACAGCTCATCATTCCATAACAGAACTCCACAGTAAAGCAGCAGAGAATCTGAAAAATACAAAACCTAAAACCTGGAGCATCATTCCAGCATTGATTCTGCATCTCTATTTGAGAAGCTCCTCTCCTCATACACCACCTTGACACCCATATTTTTGGTTTTCCTGTTCCAAAAGGACCATGTGGCACCTGAGGGGTGTTTGGGCTCTGAAGCGAGAACAGTGCAAGGGTTAAAGACTCAAGAAGAGAAGCCTGAGGTCAAGACCCAGGTGGGAATTCCCAGAGCAGCTGTGGCCTGCAGGGGCTCCAGGAGAGCTGCAGAGGGACTGGGGCCAAGGCCTGCAGGGACAGCACCCAGGGAATGGCTCCCACTGCCAGAGGGCAGGCATGGATGGCATCTTGGCAATGAGGAATTCCTGGCTGGGCTGGGATTGCCAGAGCAGCTGGGGCTGCCCCTGCATCCCTGCAATGGCCAAGGCCAGGCTGGACACTGGGGCTGGAGCAGCCTGGGACGGTGGGAGGGGTCCCTGCCATGGCAATGAGGTTGGAACTGAGCTGGGTGATCTTTAAGGTCCTTCCCAACCCAACCATTCCATGACAGTGATGCTCCCAGTGCTCTCCAGCACTAAATATCACCCTGACACCAACATTCCTCCTCCTGCCTTACCTTGCTCAAAGTCCCTGACACAAAGCAGAGATTTCACAGCCCCAGCCTGACTTTCAACACCTCCCAGATCCCTGAGAAGTGACAAGAATTAAGTAGGAAATTCAACCCCCCCCAGATGTTCTTCAGGATTAACAGAGATGCCCTGATCCTTTTTCACAGACTCGACTGCTGGCTGAGGTCAGCCTTTAATAAGCAGCAATACACACATTCAGACACCTGGAAGGGATCAAAAACATTGCTGAAAAGGAAAGAAACAAACCCACATGGATGGGAAAAGGAGGGCTGACCGCACCCAGCAATGGGAACCTGTTGCTGTAGATGAAATGCCAAACGTGCTCTCCCCAACACCAAGAATCTTTGCACTGACAAAGCAAAGGGGCCCTCCTGCCTCCTTTTTTTTAAGCATCTCCCTCTGAACTGTTGTGGCTTTAATAACAATCTCTGAGGAAAAATCAAGAAACAAACGATTTTCTTACACATAATCCCCCTTTTGCTGTCAAGGGCCTGACCCCAGTTTGATAATCTCATTTCCCGAGAATCAAAACGCTGGAAATTTAAGCTTCCTAGAGTGTTAATTGCAACCCTGCTCCATTGCTAATCAAAAAATTGGATGTTTTGCATGAAAATGCTGCTCTAATTAATTCTCAGTCATAAAGCAGGCTGGTTTTAATAACCCCTCCTTGATTGGGCAGCCTTTGAAGAGGCCGTGTGTCTAATCTGCTACACCGGGACCAACACACGCCGAGGAAATCAGGAGTGCATTTCCAGGGGCTGGGGCAGCTGATTGCTTCAGAGCTGGCAAAACCCTGAAAATCCCTGCCCTCCCCATGCTCAAAGCCAGCTGTGATCCCGCTCATCATGAGACAAAAGCAGCGGCGTGGCAGGAAATCCAGGATATCACATCATCACATGATTTTTCCGCTGGTTTATTCCCCGTCCTTCCTTCAGGAATATTTTTTAACCAGCACAGGCCACTTTGTCACCACGTCTCCTTTAACCAGACATGAATCCTGCTCCCTCTCCCCCTCCCCAGCA
>NW_005054430.1:700595-701202 GCF_000277835.1 Geospiza fortis | reverse complement strand
AAAAATCAGCTTTGGTTTCTGTCACTGCCGAGCACAGCTGGCTCCCTGCAGCAGCCCCTGGGTGAATCCAAATGGAACAAGGCACCTACAAATAACTGCATTTTCCCTGGACCTGGCCTTACATGGTGCCCCTGTCATAGCACATCCTCTC
Organism: Geospiza fortis; assembly: GCF_000277835.1. Taxonomy (NCBI): domain Eukaryota; kingdom Metazoa; phylum Chordata; class Aves; order Passeriformes; family Thraupidae; genus Geospiza; species Geospiza fortis. The sequence goes on along the minus strand of NW_005054430.1, from coordinate 701,051 downwards.
TGCCTCTGCTGCTAATCTTAATTAGCAGAGCTTCCCCTTTTTTTTTTTTAATTGGTTAAAACCTTATGGTAAGGAATTTTTCAGGCTTGGGTGGAAAGTGGATGAGCAGCAGAGTGGGGAGGAACACAAATCCACTTCCGAAATTTAGATTTGTGTCAGAGGGGTACTCAAGGCTTTCCATTTATCACCCAGCCAGCAAGAAAAAAAAAATCAGTGGATTTTTTAATTCTAAAAATTATCCACTATAATTTACTGTGTTATTATACCAGAGCTTTGTTTTACTGCCACATTTGTCATCATTTCCCAGAGGTGAGCAACCTGAAAGCTTCCTAAAATCCCAGACTGGTTTGGGTTGGGATTAAAATCACCCAGTGCCACCCCATCCATGGCAGGGACACCTCCCAGTGACCCAGGCTGCTCCAGCCCCAGTGCCCAGCCTGGCCTTGGGCACTGCCA
>NW_005054430.1:687221-700042 GCF_000277835.1 Geospiza fortis | reverse complement strand
ATGTGCTGGAAGCTCTCCCTGGAGCCTTCTCCTCCCCAGGGGAACATTCCCAGCTCTCCCCAGACTGTACCAATCCAGAAGGAAATACTTCACTTCTGTACTTGGCCCCACCTTTATTTTTTAATGACAGTTGTCAGAGAACTTGTGTGGCCAACTTCAAAGGGAAAACACATGGCCAAAGTCTTTCTCCTGCCATTTCAGTGGAAGGAAACAGAAGAATTCCAGCTCTAAACCACTTGCAGCAGGTCCCTTTCTCCCACTGAGGGATAATGTGAGCCTCATGCTCTGCACTATTTCAGTCCAAATCAAAGGGGTTAATGACAAAGCATCACTCTGATCTTCACACATTTTTAAGGCTATTTAAATTAAATTCTTATGTGGAAAAGTTAGCGTGAGCTAAACTTTTATAAATTCCTTTCTTTTCATGCATATGTTTCTTTGAAGATCTTTTCAGGAAAAAAGATTCCCTAACAAGTCACCCTCCCCCTGCTGCCACTGAAAAATCATCCCTGTGGATAAGGCTGTTGGGAACAGAAACTGTGCAGTGTTCACAGAAGACAGAGTGTCACATGCCTGCTTTCCACCAACCTGATTGAACAATTAAATTGTATTTCTCTTTAAAAGGGATAAAAAAAAAATAAATATATATATATTAAAAAAATCCAAATGCAGATCTTGCTGTGGTCTGGGATTCAGGAAGATTAATGAGCAACCTAAAAGGGAACAGCAGCTCATAATAGAGACAGAGGTTACTGCATTTTTAACATGAAGTTCAAAGGGAAACTTCTCTTGATGGTTCAACTGCAAAGAATCTCAGCAAAGTCATCTCATCTATTGTCCCCACTGCCTCCCCACACCGACTTTTTGTCACCTATTGCATCATGTCCAGGCTCTTCCAATTGAGCTGCAAAGGGCAGCAGGACCTTGGCCCTCTCCACATTAATTCCTCTTTTGTCCTTTACTTCTTTGTCAGCTCCTGGGCTTTGTTCTTGCCCGGCCAGGCTCCCTGAGCAGCTCTGCTGCATCCTCCTCTCCTGGAAACGCTCCCAGTGTCCTGCTCACCCCAAATGCTGCCTCAACATTTGTCTTGTATCCCTACGGAATCATTCTTCCATCAAATCTGGTTCTAAAGGAGCTCCAAACCCAGGACAGGAGCTCCTTAAAACTCTCAGTGTAACAGCAATAACCACAAAAATCCCCAAATCTCAGCCACGAGGCACCTGGAGGAGGACATGGATATGGAGAAGGTCAGTTCTGTTCTCTGCTTGCTTTTAAAGCCACCTGGACAATTGGGAATGGCAGAAGGCAACAGGACTCATCCCAATGGGACGGGAAATTCTGGAGCAAGTCCTGCAGGCTCCCCAATGGCCCCAAAAAGCTCAAAATGCTCAATGGCTGCAAAATTCTTGGCTTTGAGCCCATGTTTGTCCCACACAGTTTGTAACAGGGAGCTCATAACTAAGGAAAAGGAACTGAAATCCTCCTGAAATCAAACCTGGTAATGGGATGGGACAATAACCTCATCCCCCTGAGCTGGGGACATCTCCCAGCCAGCCCTGGCCGTGTGACACTTTTGAGGGTGAGAACCTGAATCCTGAAAGGCAGAGAGCTGTGAGCTCCACAGCTGCCAGGTGTGTGAAAGGTGAGATCCCAGGTTAGCTGGCAGGTACCTCCCCATCCCCTCATCCCCACAGGCTCTGGGGTCAAGGGGTGGCACCTGTCACCACGGTATTTTATGAAAAATCCTTTCCTTAGGATTTTTTTCTCCTGAGAAGCTGAGAGGCCTTAGAAATGAAATATGAGCAATAATTATCTGCTGCTGTGGAAGGCAACAGGTGCATCTGCAATTGGCCTCATGTGGTTGTTTTTAATTAATGGCCAATCACAGCCCAGCTGGCTCAGACTCTCTGGTCAGTCACAAGATTTTATTATCATTCCTTTCATTTCTTTCCTAGCCTTCTGATGAAATCCTTTCTTCTATTCTTTTAGAATAGTTTTAATATATAATTTTCTTTTAATATAATATATGTAATAAAGTAACAAATCAGCCTTCTGAAACATGGAGTCAAGCTTCTCATCTCTTCCCTCATCCTGGGACCCCTGCAAACACAACCACAGTCACCCCCAGGTTCTTCCTTCTCAGTCCACCCAAAAGGATCTCAGAATTCACCACAGAGCCATTACACCCCTGATCATCAGTGCTGAGATCACCTCTGTCACTGTCATATTTTATGAAAAATCCCTTTGCCAGGATTTCTTCTCCTGGGAAGATGAGAAGCTTCAGCTTCTCCATGTTTTGCTCCTTTGGAATGTGATTTGGAGAATTGTTTACCCAGCATGTGAATTGTTTTTAATTAATGACCAATCCCAGGCCAGCTGTGTCAGGACACTCTGGTCTGTCACAGGTTTTTATTATTCATTCTTTTCTAGACTTCTGATGTCTCCTTTCTCTTTCTTTAGTATAGTTTTAATATATAATTTTCTTTTAATATAATATCATAAAATAATAAATCAGCCTTCTGAGAACTTGGAGTCAATTCTCATCTCTCACCTCGTCCTGGGACCTCCACAACCCCACAACAATTAATACCCGCACACCTCTGCAGTCACCCAAGGGAATCAAGCTGTCCCAAGAGCAATCTCTGCCTCTCAAGGCTTTTTTTCACACCCTTGAGGGTTTAAGTTGTTGCTTAGGACAGGTCATGAAAAGAGGAAGGGAACAAAAAGGCATCCAAAAATTGCCTAGCAAATTATAAAACATTCTCAATTAACAGCCAGCTGAAAATTATCATGGACAAGGGTTCCAGGAGAAATTCTTCCCTTGGTCATCGCTGTAATGTTTGAAGAACAGAAATTATTTTTCTCATCATGATTAGCCCAGGAAGAAACTGGAATAGATGATACCAAAGAATTTGTCTTAGGATATTCCCTGGATTCTGCTGCCAAGCCCAACCACTGGGTCATCCAGGAAAAACAAGGGAAACGATGCCATGCAAGAGCAAGGAACACTTCCCTGGGCACACACAGCACCTGCCACGGGCAATATAAACCAGCCCAACTGCCCAAGTTCACCATCTGCAAACCCTGTGAAGCTCCTCAAGTGTATAAAACACAAAGAATTGGTCACTTTAACCCATCCAGCTTCAAATTTGAGCTGCCTGAGCTCAGCTCCCAAAGCAATGCAGGATAAGTATCACAGTAAAGAAATAAATTGCAGCTAAATATCCCAAGTAGCTCCAACACCCAAACCCAGTGCTCAAGGTGAGGTTGTTTGTATTTCACCTTTTGTTTTAGGAATATTTTTTAAGACCTTGTCCTCCAGCTGAAAATGCTGAGAGAATACAGAGAAACCTTTCACAACCTCATAACAAACAAGAGCTTAAATCCTGGAGAGATTCAGGGCAGAGATCAATACCTGCCAGAGGCTGGGCAGGATATTCCAGCTCGTGCAGGAGGGAATTTTCCAATTCCCAAGGATCCCTTTGCTCACCTTGCAGCTCCCCACTCCTGCTGTACAGCTCCCTCCTCTGCTCCCTCAGGTAGGCACTCATGCTGATGGCATGGGATGAGGATTCAAACCTGGAATTCAAAGGAATTCAGTCAGTTTCAGGCATTGGAAGCACCCTTCAGCTCTTAATAATATATAAAATTAAAATAGAAAATGTATTATTTACAAAATTAATATAAATAAAATATTAATATTAATATAAATGACATATAAATAAATATAAAAATATAAATTGTATTTATAAAGGCAGCACCAGAGGAGATGCTATGGCACAAGCACTTAGGAATATTGCCTGCCGTTGCCAGGAGAGGAAAGATTGCCCAGTGTTTTCAAACTTTTAAAGGCAGTGACAACACATAAAATTTCTTTAATGTATGCACAATATTGCAGATATGTCAGCAGTATATTGAAACACCCATTTTATTAGCAGAAATAAAAGATTTTGTCAATAACAACCTTATGTTTTGTTTTATTCTGCTGCTGTAACTCCAGATCTTGGGTGCAATCGCATAATTGCATCTCTACCATTGTAATTGGCTTCCCTCTTTCTTTAATCTCTCCAGTGGAAAGACAAAAGTTCAAACTATTCCATACCTGGCATTAGTCTAGAGAACATCAGTTTACAAGGGTAGAGCAAATTCCATCAGTTCTAATAGGATTAAAGGTGCTTCTGCAGTTTTCAAATCCTCAGAAGTAACACATTTTTTTAAAAGAAATAACTGGTGTTCACACAGTTGGTTAGCATGGTCCACCACAATCAGAACAGCTGGTGAGAAATTTAGCAGAATAATTTCACTGCATCTCCATTAAATATTACTTTATGATTCTGACTTACAGTAAGTCTGGCATGAACAAGAGGGGAATAGGTCACTCTGGGACAACAGCATAGTAGACAACAGCCAATTGCTTGCATATACAGTTTTAGGTCTAGTTAAGTTTTTAAGTCTCTAGAAGATCTTCAGACACACTGTCACTGTTACTATACTATTATCTATCCCTACAAATTATCTGGTTAAAATAATTCTGAAAACATCAGAGCTCACTCGGATGAATTTAACATAGATTTGAACAGTTGCATCTGCCTTCCAGGGACAGTGCTGCAAAGCATTCGTAGAAAATGTTTACTTAAATTTTCTTCTTCTTTTGAATTGCATTCCTTAATCTACTGATTAGCACACTTTCCCCTCTCCCCCCATCCCCCCCAAAATAAAGACCAGGTGTAAAATGACACCCTCATTCATCAAAAGCACGTTCTCATTGCTGATTTACCTTCCCAAGCAGTCAAAGGGTCATTTTTAAACATTAAATTGTCAATAGGATAAAGATGAACTGATCCTACTTGCTTTAATTAGCAGCTTTTTCCACAGCAGCCTCTCCATATAAAGGACTCCCTCCCTCCACAGACCTTGAATGCCTGACTGCTTTCTGCAGTTAAGAGAGGTGAATTTTCTGTGATACAGTATATATTTTGTAGTTCTGCTGCACAAGCATGGCCATTTATTCATAGCACAGTTCAATTTCCTTCCCCATTTTCCCATATAAGTCTGTTCAATCCTTAATTACTTATCCACAGTTGTTTTATCTCTGTTACAACCATCTCTGCAATCTGTGCTTTAAAACATTTTACTGAAACAGCCGTCTGGCCCCTCCTACTATATGAGATAAATATATGAAGGCTATGTCTAGTAAACTGCCTATCACTACTACAACAGGCTTTTTCTGTGGTTACACTTCTAGACATCTTTAAGAAAGGATGCAGTCTTACATGCAGTGCTCTACTTTAAATATAACATGCAAGCCACAGGCTCCCAGTTAATTTTGATATGGAGCAGTCTCGTGCCTTTGGCTGAATATTACCAATACACATCTCTGCAAACTGGTCGCGATAAGCACCTGGTCGTTCCTGCCTGAAAAACAAACAAACAACAACAACAAAAAAATCCTGGGTCCTGGGTGTTGGAACCCCGATTGCTGAATATTTTACAATTTCTGTACTTTCAGGCACTGACTCCCAAGAGAACACTGCATTGACCTGAGGTTGTAGAAAACCTTCCAAAAATGAATAATAAAACTAAGATTATAAGTGCATAGCTTAAATAGAAGCATGTGATATCACAGGGTGGAAAACTCAGAGTTTAAGGTTTTAGGATATAGTAATATACATAAAACAAGATAGAAATTTCAGGGCAGAAGCTGGTCTGGTCTTCTTCGCCTTCTTCATGAGTTTTGGTGGTTTTGTGTAATTGGATAAAAAAAGTCTCCATTTGGGTGGTTTTGTGTAATTAGATAAAAAAGTCTGTATTACAAGCCACAAGTAGTTAGTTACTGGGTTAAAAGTAAAAATAATCTAAGTGGCATTTCTTAATTAGACAGCTTATCCTTAAAAAACCTCGTAGAAAGAGAGATACATGTTCATATTTAGCTTATTAAAATTAAGGGGGACAAAACTCACAGCTTGTGAGACTGCAATATAGGTAACAACTAATAAACATCTGAGTGCAACAAGAAATACTGTCTCACACATTTAATCCCAACCTTAGCAGAAAAAAGAAGCAAAAATCCCATTTCCTGGGAGGTCCTGGATGGGCTCTGGGGACCAGGGAGAAGGAGCTCGTGGTGGGGACAGAGCACCTTCAAACAGCCCCAGTGGACATAATGCCTTGTGAATCTGAGCTAGGACAGAGGCTGGGCAGAGTTCCAGAATGAAGCAGGGATTTATGGAAAGGATCTCCTCCATGGATGCACCTTGGGCAGCACAAGAGCCCAGCCAGGGCTGCACCCAAGATGAACCAAAATGGCCCCAAAATGCACGAGCGCTCACGGGGTCTCGCCCTGGGATCAGTTCTGCTCCATTTGCACCTTGCAGTTCATTGTCCCATTCCAGCTTTAGCCCCTGCAGTCCCACCCTGCTTGTTTTTCTCTCTGCAGCCCACGGGGTTTGTGCTCCTGGGCTGAGATTTGGGTCATTTGTCCTTGGTGCCCAGCTGGAGCAGGAATTGTTTTGTCTCCCTGCTCTGTGCACAGAGCTCACCATCGCACAATATGAAGCCCAGACCCACACACTAAAGCAGCACAGAATGTGAAAAATATAAAAGTTAAACCCTGAGGCATCAGACACCAGACTTGGAAAGGAAACTTCTGTCACAAGAAGACCTGGAGATGTTGAGGATTTTCTGTAACACTCCTCATTCCCTCCCCAGTCCCACAGCTCAGGAAGGTGGAATCAGCCTCAGAGGGACAATGGGAACATGAGCACCACACCAGGGACAGGGGAAAGCATTTCACAGCTTTCCTGGGCACCAGTGTTAGGATTATTACTATTAATGAGGCTTTTCTGCTTTAATTTGGACTCTGAGTGTTGCTGTTATTGCAACTGAATGAATAATGATTTATCAAAATACAACAAACCCTTCTGATTTTAATTAAAAGAGCTGTAAATTCTTGGCTCTGCGTTCCCCACGTGCTCCTTTCTGTCCTCAGTGAGACAAGAGCAGCATTATCCCACAGGCCTTTCCAGGCACCAAACCCAGATCTCATCCCTTCTTTTCCACGAGCATTCCCCAGGTTTTCTCCCCTTCTTTTCCACGAGCATTCCCCAGGTTTTCTCCCCTTCTTTTCCACGAGCATTCCCCAGGTTTTCTTTCCCTTCTTTTCCACAGCCACCCTCCAGTTTTTCCTTCCCTATTTCTTTCCCTTCTTTTCCACAGCCACCCTCCAGTTTTTCCTTCCCTATTTCTTTCCCTTCTTTTCCACAACCATCCACTTTTTCCTTCCCTATTTCCTTTCTTTTCCACAACCATCCAGTTTTTCTCCCCTATTTCCCTTCCTCTGCCACCTCCTCCAGCTGCCCTTCCCCACATTCCTGTTCCCACTCAGCTCCTTGTAACTCCCTTCCCAATGCTGATCCTCCCACAGTGCTTTCAAAACATTTTTATTTTCCTTAGAATTACACAGAATTACAGCCAAGCCTGGGACTGATTTATTGGGTGTTCAACTCTTGCCTGTACAATTCACTCCTGTCTTATTTCCTGATTTCCATCTTGGAAAACTGAGCTGGCAACCTGAGCATGCCCTTGGTTACTTTTGGGAAGAGAAAAAAGAAAAAAAAAAAAAAAAAAAAGAAAGTTTATCATGGCATAAATTATCCAAATTCCCCTTCATCTGAAGCTTTCTTTTTCAAGACAACATTGCAACTAAATAAATATTTTTTATTATACCCATTTTAAAAGGAAATAAGGATTCTGAGTTTCTTCTAAATACCAGCTCCTGATTTCCAGAGAGCAGGACACAACTTCCCTCTATTCCTTGAGGACATAACTAGCAGAAATATTTAATATTAATTAAATTAGCTCAGTATTTAATATTCATTAAATGAACTCACAGCTACCACAGGACACAGCACCAACAGCTGCATCCCCCAGTGAGCAAAACACGAGGTGGAGCCCTGCCCCAAGAGACTGCTGAGGAATGAAATGCAGATTTTGTGGTGACAAGAGGAGAGATTTGGACAGAGCTAATGGAAAGGAGCCTGGCACAGAAAGCACTGAAGATGGGAGGGGAGACAAGAATAACACTCCATCAAACACGTACAAACCTCAGCGGGCTGAGAAATTCCATTTCAAGGGAGATTTCCATAGACCTGGTGACAGCTGACAGATAACCAAATGAGAGATCCCAGTAAGTGCTGCTGTCACTGCAGGGATGGCATCACTCGGTGACAGCACCAGGAGTGGGGAGAGATGCTGCTCCCATGAGGTGATTCGCCTTCCCTTGAACAATTACAGCCACCTCCTCTCTGCTGACAAACTCTGCCCAGCCTCAGCCTGCTCCAGGTGAGCCAGAGCATCCTCATGCCTCCAGCTTTAATCCCAAACTTAGTCCTCAAACCCCACACTTGGGTCCTTGTGCACCCAGGGACAGACATGGGATGAGCTCCAATATCCATCTGCAGGTCAGAGTAAATTCCAAGTGGAATTCTCAGCCCAAAATGGCCATGGGGGGGTTAAAAAAAAAAAAGGGTGAGGGATAATAATCATGGGCTGACAGGGCAACACTTAACCTCTAATAACAGAAGGTTTTAGGAGAGTTCGTCCTGCAGACCTGGATTTCTTATTGGGATCTCAGGTACTGTGAAAGGACATCTACTGGGAGCACAAAACAGCACTTTTAGGTCCTCTCCAAAATCCTCAAGAGGCCCAAGAGGATGGCCAGCACAGGCAGGTGGTGGAAGAGAAGAAAATCCCAGCACAGCTCCCCCAAATCCAGGTGTGAATCTCCTCTCCCACCGGCGCTGCTCAGCAACTCCTCACTCCTTACAGCTGCACAAATTTGCTCTCCCAAATCCTTCCCTTGGCCACCCAGCTTCTTTCACCCTCCTCTCCCTTCCACTCTCCTCCCAACCACTTAATTCTTTGCAGCCTGACCGCTGAATTAAAGGAGTTAGTGACAGGATTAAGTGCTTAGTCTATGCAGTAATTACACAGTTATCTTAATTCCCTTTGTCCAGTGCCCTTTATCGCTGCCTCTAACAGCTCCTGAATTTACCATGGACAAAGAGAGGCAGAATGGATCACTCCATGCTCTGCAGCAGCTCCTGTAATGGGATTCCCAGCCCTGGAAAGAGCTCAGCTCTAAAACCCAGCTCTGAATCCGTAACAGATCTTCAGCTCCGGGCATTAAATCCCCACCCAGGAACTTCCACACCTCTCACACTGTGAAACTGCCATTACCAGCAGCACTCCAGGGACCAAAGACAGCTTAGCACAGCTTTCAAAACCCCAGCACTTACTTAAAGAGAGGGTTCTTGGGTCTCTGGGGTTTCTTCTTGGCGAAGAAGGCGGCGAACTCGCGGCCAGAGCTGGCGTAGCTGAGCTGGGCCGAGGGCTCCGAGGCCGTGCGCGTGTTCTTCATGTCCAGGTACTCGGTCAGCAGCATCTGGGGGAGGGACAGAGCTCAGCAAGGCTGCAGCCCACAGGGCACCACACACACGGCACCACCAGGCAGCTTCAGAAGGCTTGAAACAGTCCCACACACAGAGTAACATCATACTGTGACAGAAGGCTGCAGTATCTGCCCTTCTTGTTCTTCAGCCCAGCCTTTTATCCCCTCAAGCTCATGCAGTGCACCTGTGAGCCCTCTGTTCCCTTTGGTGGTTGGTCAGTGCACCTGGGCACCCCATGGCTCATCACCTTTAATGCTGCTCACCTGCTTCTCACAGCTGGAGCCAATTATTGATGAGGCTGGGGCAACTCCGCTCCCAATCACCACAAACTCTGTGCCTACACCTTCCATCATCACAGCCGAGACAGCCACCATACCCAGAGTGTCACCACACAATATCAGAAAGCTTCACCCCATACACAGTAACACCAAACCACTTCAGAAGGCTGCAGCATCTGCCCTTCTTGTTCTTTAGCCCAGCCTTTTATCCCCTCAAGTTCATGCAGTGCACCTGTGAGCCCTCTGTTCCCTCTGTGGTTGCTCAGCACACCTGGGCACCCCATGGCTCATCACCTTCAATGCTGCTCACCTGCTTCTCACAGCTGGAGCCAATTAGGGATGAGGCTGGGCCACAGCCCCACTCCCCATTATCTCTGTACCTACAGCTTCCCACCCAACCATTCCATGATGAGGTTGGAGCACGTTCTGGTGATGCCTTAGATTTTTAGCTTTTCTATTTTTCAAATCCTGTACTGCATTAGTGTCACAGTTGAGACAGCCACCATACCCAGAGTGTCACCACACAATATCAGAAAGTTTCACCCCATACACAGTAACACCAAACCACTTCAGAAGGCTGCAGCATCCGCCCTTCTTGTTCTTTAGCCCAACCTTTTATCCCCTCATGTTCATGCATGTCCCCTGTGTGCCCTCTGTGGTTGCTCGGCACACCTGGGCACCCCATGGCTCATCACCTTCAATGCTGCTCACCTGCTTCTCACAGCTGTAACCCACTGGGGATGAGTGTGGGGCAGCCCCACTCCCAATCACCACAAACTCTGTGCCTACAGAACAGAGCTCAGCAGCTGGGCTAGAACAGCCTCAGTGTGTCGCTGGAATTTTAAGGCTCTGTGTAGGAAAATGACCAAAACTCACAAAAATTCTAATTGACAGAAATGTGGCTTTATTTTAAAAAAATATATATATCCCGAGGACTGGCTCTAATTTGGTAAAATTTTATTTGATATTCCAAGAATGGTTTGGGTTGGGAATGATCTTCAAGATCAGCCAGTCCCACCCCTTGCCACAACCATGTTCCAAGTCCTGTCCAGCCTGGCCTTGGAAACTTCAGGGATGGGGTTTTTGACCAACTCAATCTGCTGCAAGTCCCAAAAGGAACCTGCAAAAATTCCCAAAAGTGATTCCATCCATGGGAACCATGGGAAGAGGGTGGGTGAGTTTTATACACCGATAATAAATAAAATTAATGCTCTTAAAAACAAAGGGTTGCAATAGTGAGCAGTGCAGTCAAAATACCTTGGCTTATAAATGTATTTATCTAAAATACCTTGGCTTATAAATGTAATTATGTGCTTAAATACTTCCAACATATTTATATGGAGAAATAGGAAACATCCATGTGTGTGCTGGGGGTCCCACGTGATGGAAGATACCCTGGAAAGCTGCAAAAATTGTCCTGTAATAGCTCCCAACCCAAACATGCTTCTTTCATCACTGAAAATATGAATTCCCACACTGCCAGTGGAGTTTAGGTTTGATTTTCCAACCCCAAATCACTCAGTGAAGGGCTGGGGACTCCCTTTGTGACACCTTCCCTCCTGTGAAACCCCTGCAGCCCAATATTTGATATTATTCAAGGTGCAGAAGTAAAACCAGACTCCAAGTGATTCCATTTTAATTTCACTGCGCCTGAAGATGAAACGAAAGCCCTCGAAAATGAACTTTCGTCAGTGTATTTCAAAAGTCTGTTTATTTTCAGGAATTTTTACCTACTCACAGGCTGTTGGGAATGTGTTCCATGTGAATAATTAGCCAGTCAAAGCCCATCAAAGAGAGCTGGAGGTAATGAAAAGAATTCATCACTCCTGTGCTGCCTAAGTTGAAACAAATTACACAGGAATAAATATCCAGGCAAATGGAATCGTGCCCCTAATTAGAAACAATTTGGGATGGCTCAGGAAAAAAAATAATAATACAAACACACAGAGAAAATCTGATTCCTAAACCATCTCAATTAAAACTTTACCTGAGCACAGGCTTTGAAAATTTGTGTTTATTGGTAAAAATAATCACTGTGCTAATTTTTGACACTAATTTAGCAAAGCCGTTTGTATTCACCTATTTGCATTTCATCTTCTCCACTTAAATTAACAACCCGAAAATCGCCACGAAAATCTAATTAAACCCTCAAACTTAATCAAGTTGGGGGAAAAAAAAGGAAAAAAATTAAGCAATTTGTTCTTCCATTATGGATGAAACCTACTTATGATGATTCTGGTGTCACTTTGTATCCAGGATTGGGGAATATTAAGTGTGAAATCCGGGATTACAATAAACCAAGAGAGAGAGGTTTGGGCTGGGAGCAGAACGAATTATCCCTGTGGGTAAAAGGTGAAACAGAGAACTGGGATATGAGTTTGCTCTAAGATATTCAGAAATGCCAAAAAAACTGGGAAAAATGAGAGAAAAAATGTTAATTTATTGTAAATTTACTTGATGAAATTATTTACTACACAAAGCTATAAAAAGTTAGGAGCTGTAAAAGTTGATTTTGATAATTATGCTCAAAATTCATCAGATTCCAGAATGGTTTGGACTGAAGGGACCTTAAAGCCCATGCAGTGCGCCCCCTGCCATGGCAGGGACACCTCCCACTGTCCCAGGCTGCTCCAGCCCCAGTGTCCAGCCTGGCCTTGGGCACTGCAGGGATGTGGGCACCTCTGAGAAGATGAAAGCAGGGAGACAGGAATTGGGAGTTCATTTTTCCCTTAGAAATTTCAAGTGTAGCAGAAACTGGGCCAGGCAGACCAAAGCTCTTTCTTCTCCAGTGCCCTGAATTCATCAGTTCCACAAATTCTTTGGGACGAAGGAATTAACTGGAAATGTGGCTGGGCAGCGACAGGACACAGCCAAGGGGACAGGAGAGATCTCCAGGGAGGATTCAGGGAACCTCAGGGCCTGCAGGGGCTCCAGGAGAGCTGCAGAGGGACTGGGGCCAAGGCCTGCAGGGACAGCACCCAGGGAATGGCTCCCACTGCCAGAGGGCAGGCATGGATGGCATCTTGGCAATGAGGAATTCCTGGCTGGGCTGGCATTGCCAGAGCAGCTGGGGCTGCCCCTGCATCCCTGCAAT
>NW_005054430.1:674247-686878 GCF_000277835.1 Geospiza fortis | reverse complement strand
TGGAGCAGCCTGGGACAGTGGGCAGTGTCCCTGCCATGGCAGGGAAGTGGAATGGGATGAGCTTTAAGGTCCCTTCCCACCCAAAACCATTCCATGATCCAACACAGCACAGAAAATTCAAAAACAATTCAAACTGCAGCAGAAAATTGAAATCCCTTCTCATTTTTCACCACTATTAACTCATGGGTTCATATGAAAATCCTGGCAGCTCTTGGCCTCCAAAAGCAGCCTCAGGTTTCCCCTTCTCCCTGCCCTGAGACATCCCTGGTGCTCCCAGGAATCTCCATGGGTTCCCCGGGTCTGGGCAGCCCCAGCTCCCCCCTTGTTCTGCTCTCATCATCCTCATGGAGCATTTGAAGCAATCTCACATTTCACTGCTACACGTTGTGCTCTGACCCCGTATTTATTAAAAACCACAGCAAGACAGAACCTGAAAATCCACTTTAAAGACAAGAAAACTCAGATATTAAAAATATCCTCTTAAAAGCCACCCAAACCAGCCCATTCTTGCCTGTGTAAGCCAAAGGAACTTTCCAGAAGCAGCCAAGTAAGGGATTTCCTGATTTGATCCCACAACACCTGCTTAGGAATTGCTGAGGCATCAACCCAAAACCTCGTTAGACATTAATCACATGGCTGCACAGCAAGATTTATGAGGGGCTGTGGAGTTTGCAGCATCCCGCTCATCTGGAACAAGGATTTGGAGTTTGTGCCCCATGGCTGAGTCCTGCCATCCTTGGGCTGTGTTTACATCTCTCAAACAAATAAAGCTGCAACGAAGCACCCTGCGTCCAACTGCTCGCTGGGAATGAAAATTAATAACAAGTGGTTTATTAAAAAAGCAATTTTTATGGATTTGGAGGTGTAATTAAATTTGGAAATTCTGAGAGGTCGGGGCGGTGTGTGTGGCCTGTCTGTCACGTTGAGCTGGTGACATTTGCTCTGCTCTGTCCTTCTGCAACAGTGCCACAAGGACAAATCTGATCCTGGGACGCTCCACACCCTCGTTTGTGGGAAATGGATTTGTAGAGAATTCTCAAAGCCTGACAGAGAGCTCACATCTGCATGCAAACGTTGGGATGAGAAATGCTGACTTAGAAATGCCCTGGAATGGGACAGACATTGCTGAGAGAGAAATGGGACTGGAAACAAGTTCCAAAGGGTGGCCTTGCAAATAAGACTGGATAATTTGGAGAAATAGAACTGTGAAAGATGCATTGGAGAGGGACCCACCAGGGGTAATTTTAGATTATCGGCATTTAAAGCATTTACAGCATGGTGTGGCTAAAGCTGATAGGCCAAGAAATGCTTATAATGTATTTAACACCTATAATATATTATAATGTAATTAGGAAATAGTTGGTAACAGTAATAGCAACAGTAATTATGAATTTATTTTAGATATAAGGTAGTTACAACTCCACAATTATTTTTTTCTCATTGTGATGGGGTGAATGATAACATCTGCATTGTCTCACCCTTCACGTGAGACTGAAAATGGAATAAAAGTTTTTGAAACACCTCTCAGGGTTTTTTTTCTCCCTGAATCAGAAAAGGACCTAATCCAACACACATTTTCCTTCCTTGGCTGGGGCCAGGATAAGCTGGATAGGTTTTTATGCCTTATCATGCCCAAGATTGACCTGAACAAAGCGTGGGCAGTAAAACACACCCGGCCAGGGTGACAGATAAATTAATTCAGTTTTTTTTGTACCTTTTGTGAGATTTTAGACAGGAGGGCTGAGCTCTGAATAAATTCTATTCTATAAATTAAAAGCTTGAATTGGTATTTCACACCCTCACATCCCCTGAATTCCGATGGAGGCTGCAGGGTGCACACTCTGCTCCATCACCAAACCAGTTTCAAACTCCACCCCACAAACCCTGATTTTCCTCATCCTTCCCGTACTTGGAGGGTCCAGAAAATCCAAGGAAAACCAACACACCACGAATTTTTCAAGGGTGAATGAGAAGCCCAGGTAATTACTGGCCTCTCCACCTCATATTGATCAGGGGCAATATCACAGAACAGATGATAGAAGAGTCTATTAAAAAAGAATTAAGGGGGAATAATAGAATTCATGTCCAGCAACAGGGATTTCCAGAAGATGAAAAGGTCCTGGTTAAAGTGTTCCTATGATGGTGACAAATTCAGCTTTAAACAAACAGAAAGAGATAAAGATTTATGTCCACCAAGGATGTGACAAAAGCCAAAACACCAAAAATCAACAAAGAAATCCAGGCAGGTGCAGGACAATGTTCAACTAGAAATGAGAAAATCACTGACACTGCATTTTACAAGCTCCCAGAAATCTTAATTTCTGGTTTTATCCTCTGTATTCCAAGAGAAATACCAGATTATTCCAGCCTCCTTTTCTTTTGTTGGATGGAAACCTTCTCATTTTCAGTCTCAATTCTCAATTTCAGTTCCATCTTCATTTTCAAAACAGCAGTAATTAGAAGGTGAATCAATGATAGCACATGAAAAGGGTTTTTCCCAGAAAAGCTGAGGTTGCCCCTGGATCCCTGGAATGTCCAAGGCCAGGCTGGATGGGGCTTGGAGCAGCCTGGGATAATGCTGAGGTTGGAACTGGATGAATTTTAAGGTCCTTTCCAACCCAAACCATTCCATGATTCTTTATATGTGGCTTTAAATGTTAATTAAATTTAAATTCTTTCTTTAAATGTTCTTTAAATTCTTTAAATTTAAATTCTTTATATTTAAATTCTTTATATTTAAATTCTTTAAATGTTGCTTCAATCCCTTTCTGGATTGAATGGACCTGGCTCACATTCCTATGGAAAATTCCTGGAGAATGGTTATAAATGATAATGTTTGGTTATAAATGATAATGTTTGGTTATAAATTATAATGTTTGGAGATTTCCATTTATAATTTATAATTTATAATTTATAATTTATAATTTTAATGTTTACAGTGAACACAAAAAATCACATCTCCTGTTAGTGCTTTTTACTCCTATTTTCAAAATTATAATCAATGTACTGGGAGGATTTCAATGTCAGCAGAGGGAAATTTCTACTTCTACAGAAGTAGAAATTTTCTGTAGAAAATTTCTGCAGAAAATTTCTACAGAAAGCATAGGAAGTCTTGATCTACAGGATAACTGTGTAAAGGTGAGTGTGGAAAATTTGGGAATATTAAAGGTAATGGGCATTAATCAGTTCACTGGAAATGGCTGCAAAAAGCAGAGCTTTGATCTCACATCTGTAACACCAAATCAAACCCCGGCATGACAAACCAAGAAATCAGAGAAAAGAGACGGAAGGTGCACAAGAGCAGCCTGGAAATTTAATATTAAAAGTCCCATTCAATGGTGGCTTCAGTCACCACCCTGACCCAGAGGGCATCAGGTCTGTTCTGACTCTGGTTTATTTTATTTTACTATTGCATTTGTATTTTTAATTTTCCTAATAAAGAACTGTTACTCCTATTTCCATCTCTTTACCTGAGAGCCCCTTAATTTCAAAATTATAACAATTCAGAGGGAGGGGGTTTACATTTTCATTTTTACGTTTTCATTTTTACGTTTTCAGTTTTACATCTTCAGTTTTACATTTCTTTACTTCAAGGGAGGCTCCCGCCTTCCTCAGCAGACACCTGGCTTTCCAAACTGAGACACAAGCTCTGGAGACAGGAGAGCTGTTCACAAAGTGCCAGAACCAGGCAAGAAAAGCTCGGTGAGGCAGCAGTCTGTAGCTAATTACCAGTAATTTGCTGTATCAAAAGTCTTGATAATTAAAATGCTGCAGGAATTGTGGCATTTCAATAAAAAAAAAAAAAAAGAAAGAGATGAAGAGTTAATTGAATTGGAAGAGCTCTGAGCTTCCTGTGTCAGTTTTATCACATGGAGAACATGGGCTGAGCACACAGCTGGCAGACACACCAAAGGGGAAGCAAGAAGGGAAGTCTGAAGGAATAAAATTTAAAATTTTTAGGGGCTGTGAACACCTGTAATGCAGCTCAACCTGCTTTATCTAATCTTCTTGTTGCTCCTCCAATTCATTTAACTGAAACATAACAATAAAATCCCTTCCAGAAGTAATTCTTTAAAGGCACCCCACTATTCTACTCCTGTACAAGAAGAATTCCTTTTTTTTTTTTTTAATTTAAAAAATCCCTCCCAAACTCTGCAGATAGTGCTATCAGTGCTCCCCTCATTATCAATGCTAATTGGGAATTACTGCACACCTGGGAATTTTCATCTCCTTCCAGGGAGGGAGGAAGGGAAGGAACAAACCTCAAAATTACTTGAGAAGCACAACTTTCACCCAAACTGCCACAGCAGCAGAAGGGACCCTGGCTCAGTAACAAATGCCCAATCTAAGATTTAAACTGAGGTATTTTGGGTGGTTTTTAAGTGGATATTTTTAATATCGAAATTTTCTTGTCTTTAAAGTGGATTTTCAGGTTCTGTCTTGCTGTGGTTTTTAATAAATACGGGGTCAGAGCACAACGTGTAGCAGTGAAATGTGAGATTGCTTCAAATGCTCCATGAGGATGATGAGAGCAGAACAAGGGGGGAGCTGGGGCTGCCCAGACCCGGGGAACCCATGGAGATTCCTGGGAGCACCAGGGATGTCTCAGGGCAGGGAGAAGGGGAAACCTGAGGCTGCTTTTGGAGGCCAAGAGCTGCCAGGATTTTCATATGAACCCATGAGTTAATAGTGGTGAAAAATGAGAAGGGATTTCAATTTTCTGCTGCAGTTTGAATTGTTTTTGAATTTTCTGTGCTGTGTTGGATCATGGAATGGTTTTGGGTGGGAAGGGACCTTAAAGCTCATCCCATTCCACTTCCCTGCCATGGCAGGGACACTGCCCACTGTCCCAGGCTGCTCCATACCTCACCCAACCTGGTCTCTATAAATGGGAACAAGATCTCAGCTGTCCCTTTTCCTCCCATCCTTCCCTGTATTTCTGCTGGTTTATTTATATATTTTAATAAAAGAGAAACAAACACTGGTGACAAATTTATTTCAGCTACCAACAGTCAATTTGACTAACTGGGTCATAAAACAATTGGACAGCGTTTCTTTTTCTCCAGGCACCTCAGCTGTTCTGCAAACACAGATTACAGCGGCAGAAACCATCCCAGCAACAAGGCCACTTCCTCATTTTGCTATCAGCCTCTTGGCACCCAAACAAAACACAAAACAAATAAAGAAAAATAAATCCTTTCGGAATTTTTGACAAGTGAGCCCAGTCAGCTTCAGGGTGGTAGCTTGTAATTGCTACGATTGTGATGACCAAATAAAAATAACTTTGTCTGTGTTTTTACATATTATGTCTGCACACACATTTACACAAAAGGAGGGGCGATTTAGATGGGATATTAGGAAGAAATTCCTGGCTGGGGGATTGGGAAAGGGCTGGAATAGAATTCCCAGAGAAGCTGGGGCTGCCCATGGATCCCTGGAATGTCCAAGGCCAGGCTGGACACTGGGGCTTGCAGCAGCCTGGGATGGTGGAAGGTGTCCCTGCCATGGCAATGGGGTTGGAATAATGATTTTTTAAGTCCTTTCCAACCCAAACCATTCCAGATAATTTTTGAAGTCCTTTCCAACCCAACCCATTCCATGATTCTACAATTCCAGTCCATGCATCTCTTTAGCCCATCCTTCTGATATGAGTGATAACTTGGTGAAATAAATCTGGTCCAGCTACGAGCCAAACGCAGCCTAAAACGCACCAAAACAAGGAATTTGACCAAAAAGGTGATATCACCACCTGCTTTGTAGATGGCACAAAATAAAGCATTTCCCTGAAGGATTCCATGCCCCTCTCAGTTTGACTGGACTTCCTTTTGCTCATGCAGCACACAAAGGTCAAGGAGGAGTGGAAAGAGCTGAACAAGTAATTGAGTACAGATTTCTGCTCTGCAATTACAATTTAGCCAAGGTCCAGTGGCTCTGCACAATTTGGAGGTGGGGAAGAATACAGCTAGAAATGGATACTCCTAAGTGAAGTAAAGCTAAACATTTTTAAATCACAAAGAAAGGAGCTTCCTCCACCTGTGTTTAGTGCCATCCACCTCGCAGGGAAGAATTCTAATGCGCAGCAAACCCAGGGCTGTGCTGAACCCACCTGAGCTGAGCTTCTGCAGCTCAAACTGCCACAGAAAATCCAGCAAAGAGAGGGGAAAAAATTAAAAAAAAAAAAAAAAAAAAGGCAGCATGTTGCTTAAATACCAGGCATGTTCAGCGCTGGGTACTACAGCACACATTGTGTATTCCATGCCTTCAGCTAATTGCTGAAGACATCCTGCTCCAGTGTGGATGGTAACCGTAATGTGCCCTCAGTCTTCATTAAATGCCAGCTCTTAATAACAGACTCCACAAGGGCTTTAATTGCATTTAGTGGCAGCTTCTGAACTTTAAAAGTTGTTAATCAGATTTCTATGGAAATGGGATGACGAGGAAAGGTTAAGTACAGGTTTCTGAAATTTCAGCAGTTGCAGACGTATTGCCCTTAACAGGAAAGAGAAACTACCAACCTTGACAGGAACTAAACATCTTAATTAAATACTCACAAGTACAGTACTTATTTCTGCGTGAAGTTCTATTTTCAAATGTCAAACTTAATCAGGCACTTGACAAAAACATGTGATATCCCTCCAGCACAGGGGAACAAAAATACCTGGGGCTGCTTCCCTCAGGAAACACCTGCACATCTCCCAGCTCTGAGCTGCTCGTCCCAAACACCAGGAATTCAGGTTTTATGGCTCTGGAAGTGCAGGATTCCAGGGGAGAAACAGGATCTCCCATTTTTCAGCCTGTCAGCTCTCCCTGCTCGCTCCATTTATCCCTGGAACAAGGCTCACGCTGCCAAACAAACATAAGGGTCCTCATAAATCTGACTCGCAGAGATTTATGCCCCTCCAGGGCACAGCCCATCAATTAGCACCAGTCAAAAGTACACAAACTTCTCCAGCAGGAGGAAATTTAGTGTGTCTGCAGCAGGCTTTGGTGCCAGACACTCCTGAGAGCAGCCAGAGTGCTGCTTGCTGCTCCCAGTGTCACAGGCCAGGGTCTCTGTACAAATCACACAGCCATTTCACAGGGACCTTTCCTTGCTCAATTTTCCCCTTAAAAGAGACGTGGGGTCCATAAAAAGGCCAGATATTAATTAAATCTCAACTTATTTCACCTCCCTTCTCTCTTTGTAAGTTTTTTTGGTTTCTAACTCACCAGTGATCCCTTCAAAGGTATAAACATCTGCTGGACCATCCTGGCCTCGTATCCAGAAGCTCTGCAGTCATTCCTGCAATAATCCCAACAGCAATTCCAAAACCAAGCCTTGAGCTGCCTCCAGACAGGAATTCCTTTGGAGATCACTATGGGGGGCTCTGTACAAATCACAGAACAGGACAGGACTGCTGGGAATGTGCCTTGAGCTGTTTGATTTTCCAGCATCAGTTTTATTACATGGTTATGACAATGGGAAGATGTCAGAATTCAGGACGTCCCTCTGGCTGTCCCTGCCAGGGGGCTCAGAGACCCTGGCACAGAGCCCAGGATGCCCCTGTGGTTTTGATTATGACCCATGGAGCAAATTACCAACCTTAGATGAAGATTTTCAGGCCATGACAATTAAGCAGAATGATAGTGAATTTATCATGGGGTGAAAAAAATAGATTTTTGGGGTTTTTAGAATGGGGTTCAGGAGCAAGATGGAGAAATTTGGGCATGTTCAGCCTTTCTCCTTCTTCTTCTTGGCCTCCATCTCCTGCTGTGATGGTGGCACTTTTGGATTGGTTTAGAGTAGAAGCTCACTGTCTGACATGGGTGATAGGTATTGGGAAGTAATTGTTAATATTGTACATGAAGTTTTTAGCATATAAAGATAACACTGCCCCGGGAGCAGGCAGTGTGCCTCTGTCTGACCTGCTGGACAGACCTCAGCTGGGCAGGAGAAAGAATTTTATAGATAAGAAACAATAAACAACCTTGAGACTGAAAGATGAAAAGCTCTGACTCCTTCTTTGAGTGCCAGGCTGAGAAAAGAGACTTTCTGACACATCTCGGGGTCACTGTGAGCAGCAGAGTCCCTGAGAAGAAGATGCCAGCAGCTCACATCCCTGCCAGCAGACCAAGAACTCAATGCCACAACTCACTTTAACAGTTTTTTGACCAATCCCACAAAGCAAAAGCACATTGACAGGAGTTCCATCCAGCCACTGTAAGCACAGGTACCTTTGGTTAAACAATGCTGGCTCATTTCAAACCCAACACCTGCTTGTGAGCCTTAAACACAATGCACAGAGCTCCAGTATTAACTTAGAACTCCCTCATACCTCACTAGATAAACTTTTCTGCAGCTTAGGGAGTTATTCTAGCCAAGCATTAATGCACAGACCATTGTTCTATTCGTCCTTGCTTTTCTACTTGTCACACAGTTTTTCTGCTGACCAATCTCATGGCTGCTGGTTTGGTCTGATCACAGTTCTGCTGTCTCTGAGCTGCCTTTTGCAGCTTTCCCAAACCCTCTGATTTGATGGATTCCCACACCCAGCTCCAGCCCTGAGCCACCCACGGTGCTCCCAGTGACCAATTCAGGCCCTGGGCTCCCTCCCTCGTGCTGATAATTTATTGGATTTGCACATTTATAACCTCCAGACCTGCTAGAACCAATATAAAAACTGACTCCTGCACTCAGGCAGGAGTCCAAGCCCGGTTTTAAATCTTAAAGTTAAGATTTATTGTCATGAACCTGGAGGATTTCAGTCTCTGATTTCAACTCACATGTGGATTTTATTATCAGTGTGTGTGCATCCTGCCCTTCCCTGCAGGGCTGTCCAGCAGCCACCACAGCTGTGGGATCCACCAAGGATGCTTCAATGCAAAATATTGTAAAATAAATGTTTTGTTCCAATCCTAATCTGAGGGAAGAGCAGCTGCACCTGGGATTAGCTCAGAGGTTGAGCAAGGGATTTGAGGAGCAGAGACTTTGGCCTTGGAATAGCAAATAGTGAGAGAAGAGTGTAAATAGAGAGAAAATAAATGGTGGAAGGACAATGAAAGTTAATTAAAGTGAGAAAGAGAATTACAGAGCCACCAGTTGCTTCACCTTCCTCCAGATCAATTAAAAACATCATCAGAGTGACTTGAAGAAAGGAAGATGAACAGGGAAACTTCCACCCCAGGAAACTTCCACCCACTTCTTCCTAACCTGCTGCTGTAACAGGAGACATCACCCAAAAAGGGATTTACAAACTGGTGTGAATGAGGAAAAGTGGAGGAAAAAAAGGAAATCTGCTATAGATAAACTCGGGGTTATTGCCTCATTATCTATAAAAGGTTTTTAAACAGATGTCACAGGAAGGGCTGTGATGCTGCATTTAAAAAATCCCACATTTTGTAGATTCCTATTTCATCTTTTGCATGTCAAAATTGACTTTCAGATCTCTCCCTTTTCAGATTTAAGACCCTGGCACCCACCATCCCCCTCCAACCAGCCCCAAATGCTTTCCTGACCCCTTTTAAACCTACACTGGCATTCTGTAATTGACCAAACCCTCTAAGATCCAACCACATCTGAACTCACAAGGAAAAGCACCTAAAAGAGAGACACGGCCCCAAAAATTAGAGGCACGAAAAGTTCCTACAAAAGAACAGCAAAATTCCAGGGCAGGAATGGAGGTTTCTGTAGAATGAGCCCAGTGCCACCAAGAGGTTGATGAAAGGCCACGTTCCCCTTTGACACCGACCCAGCAGCCACCATTTCAAGCCCAGCTTTAAGGCCACTGAGGTCTTTGAAATGAGAGCAGAACTGCAGAACCTCTTTGTCAAACCTACAATAGCCATGGCTTTGTATCCATCCCCTTCCCAAACGGGTGGGAGGTGCAGCAGTGCTGGCAGCAGGCTGGTTTTGGAGGTTGAAAAATCACTTTTGAGCAGGGAAAAGTGCCCCTGAGCTCGTGGCAGAAACATCTGTAAGGCTTTAGGGTCTTTGACATTATTCCAAATACTCTGAAGCCAGAGGGGGGAGCTCACAGCATAGACAAAATTCCCATTTTCAGGCTTGGAGGGAAAAAAAAAAGAGCCCAATAAAGATTTCCAGCTGTTTCCAGCTGCTGTGCACGAGGCATTGCAGCTTTTAAAGCATCCATCAGGATTGCTCCCTCCTGCCTTTTATGCCGCTCTCTAAAGGTGCAGCAGCACCAAAATGCCAGTGTTAAGCAGATTATAATGTTTGTGAACATGTTCCATTCCAGCAGATCCCTGAATGCCTTTCTGCATCAGGGAGCCTTTTCCTCCCCCTTTCATCAGCTTATCAAATGAAGCTCAACAGCACCAGCTCCATCTAATGATACCAGGGGCCTTGTAATGGGATTAGGAAAAACACCAGCATTACTTTCAAGGAGGAATGTGACCTTCAAGACACTTCTGACTCCTTTAAAGGGATGGAGTAGGAACAATGAAATTCATTCCTACACAGGGATGAGGAATGGGCAGGGAGAAGCAAGAGGTTTTCAATTCCCAGGTAGAGATTATCTCTCTATTATTGGCAGGTAAAAAAAAAAAACCCAACTGATTATCAGAATGGAACTGGAGCTGAGAAGGAAAAGGCAGAGCTGGGAATGTTCCCCTGGAGCAGGGAAGGCTCCAGGGAGAGCTTCCAGCACATTGCAGGGCCTGCAGGGGCTCCAGGAGAGCTGCAGAGGGACTGGGGCCAAGGCCTGCAGGGACAGCACCCAGGGAATGGCTCCCACTGCCAGAGGGCAGGCATGGATGGCATCTTGGCAATGAGGAATTCCTGGCTGGGCTGGGATTCCCAGAGCAGCTGGGGCTGCCTCACCTGAACCTCCAGCTGAACCCTAAATTCCAAAGCACTCCCCAGCACTTTGCCCTGCTGGACCACACTGGATTTAGCAAGTGTTCAAATTATTTCAGACAAAATTTCTGCAGCCAGAGCTGCAGCCATCATTCTGTTTGCCCAGAAGAGTGAAAGTGCTGCTGGATTCACTCTGTGGCCTCCCAAACCCAACCCAACCACACTTGTCATTGTTGCCTTCAGTAAAAACTCCCTCAGACTGCCAAAGGAAGTGTAAATGCAGCAGCAACAAGAATCCACTTTAAAGCTAAAAGCCTCACACAAAACCCCTCCACTTTGTGTTCTTAGAGGATTTCAGCAATGAATTGGTGCTGCTGCTCTGGAAGAGCCTCTCCTGAACAGCAGCCTGACATCTCCATCCTGCCTTTGGCTGCAGAACTCCTCTGTCATTGTTTGAGGTGTCAATCCATCCAGATTGTCCCCATTGCCTGGCCCTTCCTGCTGGAATTCCACACAGGCCATTTTCAATGATGATCTTTGCTTCCACTGCAATGGCATGAGAGAGGTGGGGACAGGTTTGGTTTGAAAACGGAAGGAAAAGAGGTAAAATGTTTCATGCCAGTAACTAATGTGGGCCACAAGGCTAGATATTTAAATAGCCTTGAATATTCATTTTCTTGTTGCATGGCACTGAACAACAAAGACGGGAATGGATAATTCCAAAAATGGATAATTCCAAAATGGATAATTGCAAACAGAACTGACCCTGCCTGGGAGAGGAGCAGGAAAACACAGTGGATGTGTTTAACACCTCAGCCCTTACAAAACACCAAATCCTGCACTGGCAAGGTCCAGGCTGACGCAGAATTCCTTGGAATGTGTGTGCCACTGGCAGGGGAATGCCACAGGGTGGAGCCAGGACAAAGCAGATGGCTGAGCATCCACTCTGCCAGTTTCCCAAGCACTGAAGTGCTGCTTGCTCAGAAGAAAAGCTGCCACTGCCACGGCAAATTCCATCCTTCGAGATCCAGCCACTCCCCCTGCACCAGCTCCCTCCTGCTCTGAAGTTTCTGAGGTTAAAAGTGCATTTATTTACTCACCCGTCACTTCAAGCTACCACAATTATACAAAAAAAAACCCTCCTTGCATCCCTTGTAACTCAAAAAAAAATTAAAAATCAAGAGGCCTGTCAGTCCATCAGTGTACATGTCCAGCTGTGTCACGGTACATTTAACATATATAAATATAACTTCAGCAAAAAAAAAAAGCTAATTACTACATGGCTGCTAACCATGAACAAGAATTAGAAGAGACAAACCTACATTAACTTGTCTCCATTTCAGATAATTACTTGTGAGGTTTTTTAAGACATTTGTGACTCACGAGGGAGTCTGTGAATTTACTGTCTCCTGCAATCTAATAATGTCGGCAGCCAGGAGAGTCACCTATTTATTGGTGTGTGACACCAATCCCTTCCCATGGATTAATAAAAGCTCTTAGTTAGGAGTTCTCCATCCCCCTCCCAGCAGCTTCCAGCAAATTATACAGAATTATTTCAAATCAAATAAATAAATTTTAAAAAAAATCAGTTAAAAATCCCCACAGCATGGAGGCTGAGAGAAAAGAGAAGGATGGAAGAAGTTCCATGACTCAGCTGGACAACAGGACAGGGAGATTTGTCACTTTTATTTACAAGGGATAAAAGGAACAGGCTTGGGAGAGACCACACAGGGTGGAACAAAGCTCCAGGCCCAGGAATCCAAGAGATCCAGAGTGCATTCATTAATATTTCAGAGATTCAAATAAAAATGGCATCGAGAAGAGAAGGATCCAAGG
>NW_005054430.1:666742-674237 GCF_000277835.1 Geospiza fortis | reverse complement strand
AAAAAAAAAAAAAAAAAAAAATCCAGGGCCACAGGGTGCAGCCAGACAAAGGAAAGGCAACAGGCACATTTTAAACACTCTGAGCACTTGGAAATCCTGCAGACACACAAATCACTGTCAAGGATGAGCCAGCAGCTCCCAAGTGCTGCCTTTATTCCCTTCCATTAGTCTGCTGCAGCTCCCCCGCTCCTATCAGTCAGAAATGCAGCACTAATATCCACCTTTATTTTCCAAAAGTTTCAATGCATTACAGCCCAAGTGTAAATAATTGATAAATCAAGGAA
This sequence comes from Geospiza fortis, assembly GCF_000277835.1. Classification (NCBI taxonomy): domain Eukaryota; kingdom Metazoa; phylum Chordata; class Aves; order Passeriformes; family Thraupidae; genus Geospiza; species Geospiza fortis. The sequence goes on along the minus strand of NW_005054430.1, from coordinate 673,953 downwards.
AGTAGGATGCTGGGGCATGGCTGCAGTGAGGATAAAGCTTTTAAGAGGAGGAGGATGGGTGCAGATCCATATAGAAACACACAATTCCCCTCTGCCAACGGGGAGTTTGCAGGGAAACCACCCCCTCCCCTCCTCCTTCAGCTTCCCTTGATTTTAATATTGGCCCTTCAACCAAAAGCTCATTTTAATCCAATTTTAATGTCACTTGAGTTCTTACAAATAAGGAGACCACACAGGGAGCTGATGATTTTAATTCTGGCACTTAAATCACAAGTGTGAAGTTAAATGCAACACATCCCTTCCCCCTCCTGTAATTCCACATTTAATTGCCACGTTCCTCCCAATCCCAACCTGCAGGAACTGAATGCCACAGGAAAAGTTGCACAGCTCTGACACCCCTGAGCTTCTGGATTGGCTCTCTGGTGTTTCACCCATCCCTGTGGGTGGTGGGGCTGTAATCCCCTGAGATTTTCCAGGTATCACAAAAAATTGGAAGAGACCTCAGGAGATCACCCAGTCCATCCCCAACACTTCCCAGGAATGTTGTCCTGTCTCAGAGATGGCTGGAAGTTCTTAAGGGGGACAGAACCACAATAAACATCCCCAAATCACTCCCTGCTTACACACAATCTCCATCGGGGCAGACAGGAAAAAAGGAAAACATGAGGTTTTTTAAACTTAAATGAAAAAGCCTTTCCTGTGTGGCATTCACATTCTCTGGAAAAATCCCTTCACCCAGGATTTTTCTCCTGGGAAGCTGAGAGATCTCAAAGAAAAGGAAAACAATTCTTATCTCATTTGCTTCTCCTGTGTTGTGCTCACATGTGGAATGTGGTTGGAGATTGTTTATCCACAGGTGATTGTTTCATTGGATTCTGCTGTGAGTTGTTTTGACTCTTTGGCCAATCAGGGCCAAGCTGAGTCAGGACTCTGCAAAGAGCCACGAGTTTTCATTATTATCTTTTTAGCATTTTGTCTGTATCCTTTCTGTATTCTTTAGTATAGTTTAGTTTAGTATTCTTTAATATAATGTAGTATCATAAAATAATAAATGAGCCTTCTGAGAACATGGAGTCAGATTCATCATTTCCTCCCTGCCACGTGGGTCCATACAAACATGCTGGATGAAAACAAAGCCAACCAAAGAGACAGGGATGAACCAAGTGGCCTTAATCAAATGAAAACTCCCCAAACAAGAGTATCAGACCTCCTCAAATCAGGCTGCAGAAAAGATTTTAAACAATCTTCTCGACCTTAGGGAGCCCAAACCCTCCTGTGGTATTTACTGAGTTCCCTGTCGTAGGGAGGAATGATGAATCTGACTCCATGTTCTTAGAAGGCTCATTTATTTTTTTTATGATACTATATTATATTAAAGAATGTTTTACTAAACTAAAGAATACAGAAAGGATACGGACAGAAGGCTAAAAAGATAATAATGAAAACTCCTGACTCTTTCCAGACTCCCAACACAGCCTGACCCTGACTGGTCATTAATTAAAACAATTCCCATGAAACCAATGAAACAATCTCCAACCACATTCCACAGCAGCAAAACACAGGAGAAGCAAATGAGATAACATTGTTTTCCTTTTTCTCTGAGGCTTCTCAGCTTCCCAGGAGAAGAAATCCTGGGCAAAGGGATTTTTCAGAAAATGTGACTGTGACACCCTCCTCTGAGCAAATGACTCCCAGTCAGTTCCAGTCTCTCTGGCCAGGCTTGAACTCAGCCCTTCCTACAGGATCACACTCTGGAAAACACAATTACACTCACCTTTCCAAACTTCTCGATGGATTTGAAGCCAAAGGCCTCCTCCCACCTTAGTTTTTTTCCTAAATCCTTGATCACAGAATCCTGGAATCATTTAGGCTGAAAAAGACCTCCCAGATCATCAAATCCAACCATCACCAGGTTCACCATTAAAGCCCACCCTCAAAAGTTGATTTTGGACACTTCCAGAGATGGGGACTCCACCACTGCCTTGGGCAGCTGTGCCAGATTTAAAATCCTTTCCATGAGGGAATTTTCCCTGAGACCCAACCTAAACTTCCCCTGGCACAACTTGGCCACCATTACATTACTGGATTTCATAGTATTTAATGAATTATTTTCTTCAGATAACACAATAATCCCAGAATATTTTGAGTTGGAAGAGACCACATAGTGATAAACACATTTCATATATTTATATATATTATATATTTCTAAATAAATTCAGTTATATATTTCTAAATATTTAATTTAATTTTTTATTAAATACATTTATATATTTCTAAATATTTTCTATTTCTAAATATAAAATCTAATATATTTATACTTCTATAAATATATTTTATATATTTTCACATAAAATAGTGGTATAATAATCACTGGGTTTCACAATATTTTATTCAGATTTGTCCAACTTTTCAGCTTATTTTGATTCCCTCAACCCTGACCTCATTTCTGGTACCACAGAGAGGGAGAGGAGGGTGACAGCCTGTAATAAAATTCTCTGCAAGAGGAAACAAAACCCACAGAGAAGCAACTAAACCCCACAGATTTGATTTATCTCCTTAAATCTGACATTTGTCCAGCAGAGCAGACAAGGAGTTTCATTCACTTCACCTGTAAATCTGCTCATAATTAATGTGAAACACCGATTTTTGGAACGTATTTCATGCCTGAATATCTCCCCACTTCAGTCCATTTCTAGTTGTAAATTTTAAACCCATGCAGAGACAGTAAATGATGAAGAAATGGTGGAGTCACCGTCCTTGGAAGTGTCCAAAAAACCCTGGGGATGTGGCATTTAAGGGCATATTTTAGTGGTGGCCATGGTAGGGGTGATGGTTGGACTTGGTGATCCCCAAGTTCTTTTCCAGCCTTAATTCCATGGTTCCAAGAACACGGAGCCTGGCACAGGGAGTTTGATTCAAGCAGCAGCTCCTCCATTCAGCTGCAGTCCCAAAAACCTTTCCCCCGCCCATTCCCTGCCCCATAGCCCTGCTGATGGCCCCTGTCTCCCCCTGGAAGGGTCCAAGGCCAGGCTGGATGGGGCCTGGAGCACCCTGGGATGGTGGGAGGTGTCCCTGCCCATGGATTGGGTGGGAACTGGATGGGCTTCAAGGTCCCCTCCAACCCAAATTATTCTGTAATAATTATTCTGTGTCTTGGAGCAGGAAGAAGCAGAAATTGCCACTTCACCTTCCCACCCATGATTTTATCATTCCTTCTCATCTGTTCTCTTTCTAAGGGAATCCAACCCAACTTTTCCAGCCTCTCTTCCCAGGGCAGAAGGTTCTCCTTGGCTGTAAGATATGTGTCTGTTCTATCCCCACCTGTCAGAGGTGGGGCAGTGATCTCTGCTCATGGGGCAGTTTTTTCTTTATCTCTCCCACAGCCAACCCTCCCTCCAGGAGATCTCTGCTGTCCATGGCCACTGAGTGTCCCTGCAGGGCTGATCCAATTCCAGCATCCCATGGGAGATGCTGCGTCCAGGGGAGGAACCAAGCATTCCTACCTGGATCCAATCGGAGCCTGGAGCAGCACAGCAGCCTTTGCCCACTGCATTGCCAGAGGAGCAGCGTTCTGCTGCCCTGCATTGCCAGAGGGAGCCCAGGCCCATCTGCAGCAGCCCTGGAGCTGCAGAGGAAAACTCCCCCCTTGTGCAGGATCCCTGCTGCAGCAGCAGCACAGCTGGCACTGCAGGAGGGCTGAGCCCCCATGGGATGGGGCTGTGCCACCCCCTGACACACAGGGGGCAGCTCCTGCTCTCACTCTGACAGTGGGTTGTTCTCTTTATTGTACTATTGCATTTGTATTTTTGATTTTCCTAGCAAAGAACTTTCCTATTCCCATATATTTCCCTAATAAAGAACTGTTATTCCTGCTCCCATATCTTTGCCTGAGAGCCCCTTAATTTCAAATTTATAATAATTCAGAGGGAGGGGGTTTATATTTTCCATTTTAGGGGAGGCTCCTGCCCTCCTTAGCACACACCTGGCTTTCCAAACCAAGGCAGATGCCACCAAGCCCCTGACCCACAGGCTGTCAGGTAATTTCTGACTCGTCGGTTTTTTTGTACTATTATATTTGTATTTTAATTTTCCTAGTAAATTCTTATTCCTATTCCCATAGCTTTGCCTGAGAGCCCCTTAATTTCAAATTTATAATAATTCAGAGGGAGGGGGTTTGCATTTTCCATTTCTGGAGAGGTTCCTGCCTTCCTCAGCAGACACCTGGCTGTTCAAATCAAGACAAAAGTGAATGTGCTCCAAACACCCTTTGCCCCAATCCTAATCTTTTCCTGCCCCAAAATATCCTTCAGGATTAGCCCAGACAATTCCTGGCAGACATCAGTCAGGCTGCCAGCATTCCTTTCTATAAAATAATATTTTAAAATTTCCTTGGATGTCCATCCTTTACACTCGCCACCATCTCCCAATGTGGATCACACTTTGCACATTCACAGCAGCTGCCACTGAGCCTCCTAAAAATGACACTTTCCTGCCTTTGCCTCTTTCAGAACCATGGAATCTCCACAAATAATTTTATTTTCACTCTCACTGCACTTATGTAAACATCTCACAGACCCATCAGTCCCTTCCTGCCCCAAATAACACAGAAGATCTTGCGGCAGGCATCAAAATTTGCTGACACCCCTCCTGCCACAGCCCTTTTTGAATCCCTGCTCAGCACCACAAGGATCATCACCAAACCAGAATTAACCTTTCTTCCTTCCTTTATGATAATTTTCCATCAATTCTTAGTTTACATCTCCTGGTCAGGTTTTTTTTTGTCAATTAAAAACAAAACAAAACAAAAACAAAAAACCTAGCAATGAAAAAAATAACCCCATTGCAAAGTTCTTTATCCATTTCAAGTGCTCTGAGTGATTAAATAAATAAATAAACCTCACAAGAGCCAATTTTTTCCACTACATAAATAATTTGCAGGCTCTTTTGTAGATGTAAATAAGACATTTCTGCTTGTTCTCCAATCCTCAGCTGGAGGCTTTAAGGAGAGGCTGCTGATTTTTCCTGGCTCCTCAGTGACTTCAGACTCCTCCTTCCTAAAAAAACTCTTCTGACATCGTGCCTTGGAGCTTAAATTCATTTTTGAGTTCTTTCTAAAGCCTCCAGCTCTGCCTGGGTGTTTTTATTATCAGAAGGGAAACTCTTATTTAAAAGAGTTTCTGGGTTGTTTCCTTGTCTACACTCTCACTACTCCAGACTGGTTTCAAAGAAATCATTTCTCTTTCCCACAATGTTGATTTTTTTTTTCCTTTTTTTAAACACAAAATCTTGTGCAATTCAACAAACCCACGATGCCTTCTGCAGGTGTCTTGTTTTTAAGGGTCTGAAGATCCGTCAAATAGATTTGCTCCACAACACTCATCTTCCCTCCCACAGCCTCCTCTCAAAAATATCTCAGCTTATCAGCTCTCCTGGGGCTCAATTTCTACATTTTAAGCTATTTGTGCCAAATAAACACAGCTCCAGCCTTGGCAGCTGCACTGTTTGTGTGTTTGGTGCTTTTCTTTCTCTCCCAAGCAAGGTCATTCCAAGACTGGACAACTGAGAAGCAGCAGCCAGTGAAGAATTTTGCTTTCTTTGCCTGTTTAGGAGTTTGGAATTTGGGTTTTTGCTTTATCTCCTTTTCTGTTGATTTTATTGATACTCAGCCTGCTCCTCTGGATGTTTAATCACAGAATATCCTGAGTGGGAAGGGACTCATCCAGTCCAAACACCCCAAAATCCCACCCTGAGGGCAATATCCAAACATTTTTGGGAATGTGCCCATTCCCTGGGGAGCCTGTTCAGTACCCAACACCCTCGGGGGCAAAAAATTTTCCTAAAATCCAACCTAAACCTCCTGACACAGCTTCATTCCATTAAATAAAAGGAGAAATTCCACCCCATTCCCACTCCTTGGTCCCCAGACAGAATTCCTGCCTACACCCTCCAGTTCCTACAGCACAGGGGTTTTATTTTTTTTTTCTTAATTTTATTTTTTTAAATTTTTTTTCCCCCTGGACGTGGCCCCCTCTTACTCTGAATTTTTCTCTCCCTAGACAGAGGAATTCTTTAAATAAAGGCATGTTCCCCCACCTCCTACAACAAGTCTGTCTTCCCTGCCTGGTCTGCAAACAGTTTTACAGATTCCCACTGACATTTGTCATCTCACCACCTTTGCATAATGCACTCTGTAATTTGGCTTTCTCTATCACAAGGGAATCCATCCACCTCGTTTTTATTTAACTTTTAAGGTTTATTCAGTGTCTCCTTTTCATTCAGTGGCTTCATCTTTAATTTTCATGCCATTTTGTTCCTCCTCCTTGCAATCTGGTGTTGTTTGCGAGCCATTTGCTCACTGATGGGGACAGGTAGATGGCAAATATTTACTTTGCCACCCAGGACAAATATTTGTCATCTATCACCACCCAGCTTTCAGATGGATAAGAAAATGGTCCCTTCTTGAATTATCATGACAACAAGATGCAGCCACATAATATCCCTTCATCCACCTCTGACTGAAGAGCCATCACAGATTTTAGACATTTCCATTTGTAAAGATAAAACTGCAGAAAGTGTTTTCTTTGTCACTGTCTTACTACCTTTAAGATCTCTTATTTAGGTTATGTTTGCAGAAGGGGCCTATTATTCATTTTTGCTCTCTTAAAAGAAACAAAACAAAACAAAAAAAAAAAACAAAAAAAAACAAAAAAAAAAAACAAAAAAAACCAAAAAACCCACCACCACTTGTTCTCTCTGAAAAATAATCAGTAAAAAAAATCTCCTTTACTCTGTGCCCCTGAAGCTGCTGGGTCACTGAGCTGTCTTGGATTTTCTTAGCAAGAAGGTGTCTCCTGCCTTCTCTAATTGCTCCCTGCACTCTGCAGCAACTTCTCTGCAAAAAGTTCCACTTGAATCCAATTCTCTCAAACCAGGGCAGGGTTTGAAACTGAGGATTTCAGAAGTGCCTGAAACACGAATTTCGTGGGAGCTGAGCAAGCTCTGTGCTCAAAAACTCTTCTCTTGTTTGGAGAAGCTCATGAGTTTGGAGAACCAGGGAAGGAAAAAAAACCCTACACAACCAAAACCCCAAAAATTTTCTATTTTTCCCACATCCTCTGATGACAGGTTGAGGGTTGGACAAGATGATTCTGTGATTTAACTGGAGGTGTAAACCAACCTGTAAATCTATTTAGGGTTGGGATTTCTTGGGA
>NW_005054430.1:666126-666732 GCF_000277835.1 Geospiza fortis | reverse complement strand
AGCAGGTCAGGAATGGAGTCTCAAAGGTTTTGATGAGGATAATACAGGAATGCAGAAGGCTCCAGTTCTTGGAGCAATTAGATGCCCTGTGTTTAAAAAAATGTCAATTCCCCATTTTCAGTGCAGGGCAATTTCCCCATTTTCTCTTTTTCAACAAGGAGAAAATGTTGTTATCCATTCCCACATGGAAACACAACAGCTCTGACACAGGTGCCTGGCTCCTGCAGTGCATCCAACCCCTCCACTTCAGGAGAAATGACATTTTTAATCCCCAACATGACAGATTTTGTTAAGTAAATAATGAACTGTTATCCCCAGATCCCCCTGTTTGCAGGTTGACAAACAGCAGAATACAAATGACAACTTTATTTCCTTATCCTCCTGGTCCAGAAGTGCCAGAGATACCCAATAAAATACACTTGATATTCCATAAAACACACTCTGAACCTTGGGAGATTCAGGCTGGGCTATTTCCCAGTAAAGAGATGGAAATGAGCTGCCACCACCTTCTGGAAAAGGCTGGACTTGTGCTTGTTTAAAATTATATTTAAAAAATTAAAATTATTATAATTATAATATTTTAAAATATTATAATTATAATAATTA
>NW_005054430.1:645110-665955 GCF_000277835.1 Geospiza fortis | reverse complement strand
TAAAATATAATAATTAAAAATAAATGTAATTTATAAAAATATGGCCTTTATCCTGCAGGGTGCTGGGCAGCCTGGCCAGGAGCCAGCAGAGCCCTCAGCCCATCCCATTAATTGTTCCTCTGGATCGGGGCCAGAGCTCCCCACCCCACAGGTCAAACCTCCCTGAAAACCCTGCAAATTCAGGAAAACCCAGCTCAAACATCAGATAGGAACAGGTGATTTCTAAACTGTTGGCTCAGTCCTAAAAATAGAACATTTTGCAAGAAGCTGTTCCAATTCTGACAGATTATGGCACGTGGATTATTTACCTCTCTCAACAATTCACAGCTCGCAGGGCAATATTGGAAATAAATCTCTCTCCACCTCAAAATGCTCTTTTTCCCTGAAGTCCCCACAAGATTGATCTGACAGTGACTAAATTGGTTTTTTTTGGTGTTTTTTGCTCTCAGTAAAAAGTCTGGAGAACCCCAAATTGGAATATGAAATTTAATTAATAAGATAAGGTTTTAAACTTAAAAGAAAAAGCTTTTTCTGCTGGCTGAAAAGAAAGCCAACCAAAGAGACAGGGATGCACCAAGTGGCCTTAATAAAATGACAACTTCCCAACAAGAGTATCAAACCTCCTCAAATCAGGCTGCAGAAGAGATTTTAAACAATCTTCTCCATCTTAGGGAGCCCAAACCCTCCTCTGAGCAAATGAGTTCCAATTCCTCACAACTGTGCTCAGCAGAGGAAATCATCCCCAACACACACAATCAATAGGAAGTATTGCAGACAATAATGCTGCAGAAAGGAAGGAGCAGAGCAGGAAATTCAGGGAAGATGGGAGTTTGGGGAATGAGGAAAACACACCAGGCAAGCAATGAACAGATCCTGAACATCCACTCCAAAATAAGACAGCCTGTTCCATCAACCAGATCACAGGAGAACGAGGGTCTGAGAGGATATTACAGCACCAAAAGAAAATAAGATTTAAATCCAGGATGTTTTCAATCTGCTCAGGAAAGCAGCAGCATTAAGTTGTACAAACGGTATTTAAAATTTATGTATTTATAGAGGAGAACCTCACCCTACAGTGAAAACAGCAACATGGAGAGGGAAATCACTAAAATATGAACAGATTATCCCAGCAAAAGAGATCCTAATCTGAAGCCTCAGGTTTTAGGTTTTATATTTTTCACATTCTATGATGCTTTGGTGCGTGGGTCTGAGCTTCATATTATGGGATGATGAGCTCTATGCATAGAGCAGGGAGACAAAACAATTCCTGCTCCAGCTGGGCACCAAGGACAAATTGTCACTGTGATATTTTCTGGAAAAATCCCTTCACCAGGATTTCTTCTCCTGGGAAGCTGAGAAGCCTCAGAGAAAAAGGAAAACAATATTATCTCATTTGCTTCTCCTGTGTTTTGCTGCTTTGGAATGTGGTTGGAGATTGTTTATCCAACAGGTGATTGTTTCATTGGTTTCATGGGAATTGTTTTAACTTAATGATCAACCATGGTCAGGCTGTGTCAGGACTCTGGAAAGAATCACCAGTTTTCATTATTATCTTTGTAGCCTTCTGTAAGTACCCTTTCTGTATTCTTTAGTATAGTTTAGTATAGCATTCTTTAATATAATAGAGTATCATAAAATAATATATTGCCCTTCTGAGAACATGGAGTCAGATTCATCATTTCCTCCTTGATCCTGGGGACCCAGCAAATACCACAACAAATGACCCAAATCTCAGCCCAGGAGCACAAACCCCGTGGGCTGCAGAGAGAAAAACAAGCAGGGTGGGACTGCAGGGGCTAAAGCTGGAATGGGACAATGAACTGCAAGGTGCAAATGGAGCAGAACTGATCCCAGGGAGAGACCCCGGGAGCGCTCGTGCATTTTGGGGCCATTTTGGTTCATCTTGGGTGCAGCCCTGGCTGGGCTCTTGTGCTGCCCATTTGGGTGCATGCAGAGGCCACACCTGGAGCATCCAGCACAAGGGACAGCCTGGAGCAGAGAAGGCTCAAGACTTACCAGTGTGTGCCAAAATCACCTATTCTATGATTCTGTAAAAATTCAGATACAAAATGAGGCCAATAAAGCAAAAAATTAATGTTTTCAATCCAAAGTTTCCTTTAAAACAAACACAACTACCCAGGGCTGCTCTAAAGGAACAAGTCAGCTCTGCTTAAGAGAAACTCTAATTTGGCCCCAACTTCTTTGCTCCAAAGGGATGGTCAGGCTCCCAGCAATTAATGAGCCACTTTCAGGATTGCAGAAATAAGCTGAGGTTCAGCAAATACGAGGTGGAAATGATTTCAGATTCATTAAAGTGCATGGGCTCTGTTGTGCCAAGCCAGCACATCTCTGCAGTGTGAAGTCTCCCAGGCAGCCTCACCGGCCTCCCTTGCAAACCCAAATTAAGCAGGTGCAGAAATGCCAACATCATCAGGATCCTCCCGAGGTGCTGGGCCTGGGGTTATTTTGACACAGCCAGGCTATTTAGCAAGGCAAAAAACCCTGCAAATACAAATCAATTACAGCCCAAAAAAAAGATCAAATTTTCCTCTACATAGAAAAGCCATTCCTTCTTTTTTTGTTCCTTAATGCCACATTGGCACAACATCCTCCAAACCCCAAAAAATGGCACTGTGAAGCTTAGAAGGACCAACAACCCCTACAGCCACAACATTTTTACTGGGCAGCTCTTTCAATATCATGCAGAGCCTTTCTGAGCAGATAATGCCGCCCAAAAAACTCCAAAAGTTTCAGTTCTCTGCTCACAAAGGTATTTTAAATACTCTCCATACCCTCAGGAAGTTTTGCCATTCCAACATCTCAGCCAGGACTACAGTGGAAAGATAAAGACTTTTGGAAAGATAAAAGACATTTTCAGGAATTCATGGACACTGGAGGACAGGGAAGGTGGAGGTGTGGAAGAGCCTCTTGTCTGTTCCTCAGACAGAAAATAAAAATTCCAAATTATTGAATTCTCCCTAAATTTAACTGCATTGCCCTGCCCTGGATGTGTTTGCTCACTGTGCTGCTCCTGTTTGCCAGCATCTACTCCTTCAGCAGACACTGAGTTACAATTTTGAGGGGGCTGGAGCTTGGAAATGTCAAAGGGATTCACATTCCTTCCACAGCACCTTTCAAAATAAAGCCAAAAGCCCTCAGGATCATGAATACAGCACAAAATTATGCATCCAAAAGAACAATTCCCTGCCAGATCACACAATAATCCCACACAGGCCATGAGGAAATATCACAGGAGGCTGTTTTTAGACCATCAATTAATCTGTGAACCCTCAAGTTGATCTTTAAGGAAATGGGTAATTTTATAGCTCACAGCAAAACGAAATGTAAAAGGGAAGAATGTTTAAGCAAACCTTCCATTTGAACTCCTGGCCTTAAAAAAGCACTCCCAGAAAATGCCACGGCTGGCACCTCCCAGGGGGCTGAGCAGCACACGAGGAGTGCACCCGATAAACATTCCTGGAAAGGCAGAGCACGTCTTGGTGACCTTGGGGAGAAATCTCATAAAATCTCAACCTGCATAATCCCTTCAGTCCCTGTTTGAGGTTGAGATTTTCCTCCAAAAATCTTTGCACTTTGCAGCCAGTGTCCAAGGGTGTTTGGGTGGGCTGTGAGCACCCAAAATTGTTCTGCTGCTGCTGCTGAGGGAGCACAGAGCACACTGCAGGCTGTCAGTGCTAAAATTCAGATTAACATCTGGCTGCCTCTCAGAAAACACAGCTAAGAGAGAAAGCAAAGGGAGCAGAGGCAAACCAGCAGATATGAGGCAGAAGAAACAAAGAACACAGCTCAAACTCAGTCTCTGAAGAATATTTAAACCAAAGAACATTATGCTGAAAGAATCATCGCTGAGGAAAGAGGGATTTGGGAATAGCAGGATCAAATTCTAACCTGCTTTAAACAACCTGCAACCTCAGAGAATTCAAGGAATCACACAGGTTGCCATTAAGGGAAGGCTGACTGTACAAATTCCTGCAAATCACATCCTCTGATCTGCATAAACCCAGATGCACTCAGGTGCCTGTTGCACAAAGATCAGAAAACCACTGAAAGGGCTGGGAAGGGACCTTAAAGATAATCCAGTTCCAACCCCCTCATCCTTCCAAACAGCTCCAAAAGATGGAGATCTGAAAATGACAAATGAATAATTAACAGAAAGAAGAGTCACAGTTGTGCTCCAGGCCAATTAAGGCGTTGCTGGTGTGGCAGCCCAGTCCTGAGCCACACACGAAGGCAGGGATGGAATTCTCTCCCCTTCCATCCCACTCCCCACTAAAAATTGGTTACAATTACAATTACAATTGTAATGGTAACCAATTCCAATCAGTGTAATTGGTTTTTTTAAATTTTTTTTAAATCCCTGGATCAGGATGCTCAAATTTTGCTTGCAGTGTGACGTTTTCCAGGGTTCTGACCTGTCTGAAGAACCAAAACCTCACCATGCACTGAAGTCATTTTCACAAATGCGCCATCCTCTGGAATCCCTGTTTTTTCTCCACTGTTCCTCTGAGTGTGACAGCAAAAGTGAAAATTTCCTGAGAAATACTTTCAAAGCTCAGTTTTCTAAATGCCCAGGCAGTGCTGGTGAGCACTGAAGAACTGCAAGGCAGGCAGGACACTGAAAAATCAGGGTGGGCTTGGCAGAGATGAACCCTCACAAATCCACACTTCAAAATTGGTCCCTCTAAAAAGAAAAGTGTCCAGTGGGAGAGCTGCAATCCCCCTGAAATGCAGGGTCTGATTCTGAGTTTGATTCTGTTCTTTTTATAATTGTTGTATGATTTTATGTATAGATATTGAATGGGTGGAGAGGTTTATATGATATATTTTATTCAAGTTTTTATATTTATGTATTAATACAAGAAAATTGATTGTTGTTTTGTTTTGGAGAGCTGTATGTTTTGTATTTTGAGCATTAATTAATAAATTGTTTAATGTGAGAGAAATGGTATGAGATTGTTTATTTAGTTAATAACTCAGTTGATTTAATTGTTTGAAGGTTGTTTTGAAGTAGTTTGAGGTAGAAGGAAGATTGCTGTAATTGCTTTTTTTTAAATTTTAAGTCTAAAGTCATTATTATAGTTAGGTTTATATTGATTGATGAACTTTTTTTAATATTTATTTTTTAAAATTATTTTTATGTAACAGGAAGGAACGTGCATCACTTTTCCTGAGAGACCACAAAGTTTTGGGAACATTCCCCACCACAGCTGTCACATCCACAAAAATCTCTGGCAACATCTTCATTTTTTTTCATCTTTCCCACCTTAGGACCACGATGGGCTCTGAGGGAAAGTCACCCTCGTGAATTAAAGCAAATCATCAGGAGAGGAACAATTCAGAGGCACCATCATTTATCACTCTGGCAGGAAAAGGGGCTGGAAAATGCAGCTTTTCTAGGAGGGCACCACCCTGATTAAGCAGTGAAGGAATGAGCACCAAATCACTGTAATAAAGTGAGATCATCCCTTTACTGTGTCCCAGATAATTCTGTGTTGTTCCAGCGTCCTTTGCCAGTAAAACCAGACAGATTCTGGGTATTACACTTAAGGGACAGCTCTGATTTATTTATTTACTGACCTGCTGGGAGGTGTAACTAATTTGGATTATTCTCCCTGTCACGGGCAGCAAATTCCAACTGTTTGAGCCCAGGAGAGGAAATTAATGACACAATTAACCTCTGTGCAATTGGAGTGCATCAGACAAGAGTTTTCATCTCAGGTGTTGCACAGGTCAGCCCTTGGAAAAGGCAGCATCCAGCCCATCCATCCAACCTCCTGCTCCAAGCCTTTTCCAAAGGAGCTTCAACACAGGAGAACTGGCCAGAAAAACAGCTCTAGTGTCTATTAAAAAGAGGAAAAAATTACACCAAATGTTATTTTTCTTGGAGGTTTACCTTCCTTTAAAATCACGTTATTATAATATAAAATTAGATCTGGGATTTTCCAAAGAATCCAAAGTAATTAGTTGTCCAATTCCCACTAGATTGCCAAGGGAGTTAGATCCTAAATGCCTTTGGCTCTTTTTGGAAAACCTCATCCATCACAGAAATTCACAGGGTGGCTCACCAGAAACTGCAGAAAAGCAAGGTCTGAGTTAAGACATTGAGAATTAATTTTTTAGCTCTTTGCAGGGCCCCTCAGTCAGTGCTGCACTGGGAATAGTGGGCACCTCCACCACCACATTTTCCACTGGAAAATGACATTTCACCCACAGAAAATGTGACAAGAAGTGATCAGTGACATTCCAGGGCTCTGGAGCACTAAAAATCAAGGGCAAAACTCCACTCAATAAAAGCACTGGGCCCACAGAGTGGAGCACAAAGGGATTTTTTCCTTCTTTCCTTTAATATTTTGGGGTTTTTCCCAAGCCAATGCAAAGCAGAGGGAGTGCAGCTTTTCTGATTGGAAAATATGGATTAACAATGCACCACTGTTGTTTTTTAATCAGATTGCAGCTCCCAGCTTCACCCAGGGCACACCCACAGCCACAATTCCTCAGTCTCTGCCAGTAAATGAAGACCCCAAAGAGCTTTCCAAGGAATTTCAATTTCCAAACATTTTCCTCGGAGGTCAACTCCTCTCTCCCATCTGCAGGAATCTGCCGGCATGGATCCCTCAGAGGAGGAATCCTGCAGGGAGGACACGAGGAGTTTTTGGCTTTTTCCTTTCACAGTGGTTTGATGGTGCTGGGAAGGGAACTGATGCCTCAGGTTTAGGTTTTATATTTTCACATTCTGAGCTGCTTTAGTGTGTGGGTCTGGGCTTCATATTATGGGATGGTGAGCTCTGTGCACAGAGCAGGGAGACAAAACAATTCCTGCTCCAGCTGGGCACCAAGGACAAATGACCCAAATCTCAGCCCAGGAGCACAAACCCCGTGGGCTGGAGAGAGAAAAACAAGCAGGGTGGGACTGCAGGGGCTAAAGCTGGGATGGGACAATGAACTGCAAGGTGCAAATGGAGCAGAACTGATCCAAGGGAGAGACCCCGGCAGCGCTCGTGCATTTTGGGGCCATTTTGGTTCATCTTGGGTGCAGCCCTGGCTGGGCTCTGGTGCTGCCCAAGGTGCATCCATGGAGGAGATGCTTTTCATAAATCCCTGCTTTATTCTGGAGCTCTGCCCAGCCTCTGTCCTAGCTCAGATTCTCAAGGCATCAGAACCAGTCATTGCCTTTAAAGGCACTCACACAGGGACAGACTATGAGCTCAGCACATCAAAAGAGAGGTTTATAGTCCTATAAAACATGTCCACAAATGCTGGTGAACTCCTCGTAGCACCTCCTAATTCCAGCTGACAGCAGGGATGAAGGGCAGCAGACACTGACAGAAAACATAGGGGAAAAAATCCACACCAGAGCTAATAAAACTGTTCAAAAATGGTTAAAATAAAAGATACTGCATAAATCTGCAGCAGAATTTCCATTTTTTTCCAATATCATCCCAATATTTATCATCTCCAAGAAGCTGAAGGCTAACAAACCCTGTACAAGGTGGGAATTCTGCATCCTTTGTTTCCAAAACTCACGTTCCTTCTGGAATCACAGAGTCTCATCAGGTGTGATGGTCACTTCACACCCCTCTTAGTCCTTGTCAGAGAATCTTCCACCTTGAGAAAGAAAAGCTTCCAAGTGGCATCACTGGGGAAAAAAAAGCTGGAAAAAATCCCATGTTCTCAAGTTATATCAATTAAAAAGGATTTAATGATGGCCCAGGGTTCACAAGGCACAGGTTTTGTGCCAACTGCCAAATATCAAAGTTGGGAATGTGTCATTCCCTATCCTGCTTTCCCAACCTTTTCCTCTCAGCCTAACACCCAGCAGAGCTGACTTTGACTTTCACAACTCCACCAAACAGCTTTTTGAAATTATTTCTCTCTCCAAGAATTTGGGCACCTTTTTCAGCACCTTCAGCAGAGTTGAAGTTGCTTTTAACTCACATGGGTTGAGTTACATGAATATTTAGGCATAAACTCTACAAACCCATTTAAAACTATAATCAAACGAAATGTGATGAACAATTAAAAGGAAAATCCACCTTCAATGAAGTTCAGAGCAGCTTGATGCTCCACAGCATGGAAAAAAGATGATGAATTTTTTTTTCCTTGCTCATAAACCAGCAAATATTTCACTAAAGGAGTTAATATTTTTTAAAATTTCCCCCAAAGCCCATTGACCTCCTCTGCAATGAGTGCACAAGTGACTGTGCATTGTTCAAACAAATAATTTCTATTCTGGGCTTGATTTCTTTGAACTTCAGCATAAATGTTGCTGTTTATGAAATGCATTGGATCAACAGCTCCAGGATAACAAGCGTCCAAACAAAAGCTGCTAATGCAGGAGTATGGGAGAAAAAATCTGCTTTGTCACCCTGCTAACAGAATATAAAATCAAATATGGCACAGCTTGGTCAGCAAGGGCCATCCCTGGGAAAGAAAAGAATCCAATGTCTGCAGCCAGCTCAGCTCTGGAGCTCGTCCAGGTACCTGTTACCACATAATTCAGTTAGTTTTGAGCAGAGCTCAGCCAGGATCATCCTGTCAAAGAGAAAACACATCAATCTGGGGCATTTCTACCTCATATTCTTTGTTTTTAAAAGGCCAGGATGCCACTGCCATTGCAACTGATTCCATGATATTTCTCTGCAATTCCTGACATGTTTTTTTCACCTTTATCCAGGCCATTTCCACCATCCCAAATTCCAATTGCATCTTCTTAAGAGCTTAACAAAATTACCAATTTATTTGCTGTTTGAAATTGCAAAAAGACTTGAATTTTTTTAGGTAAATTGGAGCAAAGCTATAAAACATTTTAATAGAGAGGAGAGGCGGGACATTACAAACCTTCTTGGAAGGCCAAAATTTAAAAAAATACCTTCCTGCAAAATCAGCTGGTCCCTTCTTAGATCCAGAAAGATGAAACTTTTCCTAGGCCATGAATTTCCCCAGAAATTCTCATGTTCTTAGCAGCACATATTTGCAGAAAACACTGTAACACCCTGCTGGATTTATTCCTGCATGTGCTGAGCTCATGTCAAATAACAGGGGGGGAGGGAAATGTATCAAGTGACCTACCCTAATTATTTAAATTCCATTTTTAAATATCAGCATTCTGAGGAGTGGAATTCTCCCTCCTCACTGTCTCCTGCTAGAGCCTGAGTGAAGCTGTGTTTGTTTTTTAAAGCTGCAGACAAATCCCTTTTATGACCAATGTTCTCTCAAGGAGATGAGCATTAATGAGCCAAACCAGTCAGGAGTCCAAGGGCAGCAGCTCCACACACTTCAGACCATTTAAAAAGAACCACAAAAACTGTCAGGCCCATTATTGGGAAGATGACCACAAAGCCATTAAATATCTGTGGAGCTACTTTGTGAAAAATAACTGCTGTGGGTTCAAACCATCACCTGGTGAACTTCCCAGAGGCAGCAGCAATTTCAGAGATTGCTCCAGCACTGCAGCCAGGATTTATGGCACATTAACAGCTCTCATGCAAAGAGCTGATTTGACTTTCTGAGTACCAACTGTGGCACAAACATGCTTTAAAATGCAAAGGTTCAGACCTGTGCTGAGCCACGCAGCAAAAACCACCTGGGTTTTCCATGAGCAGCTCCAGGGAGCAGCTTCAGCTGGCAGAAAAGCCCTTCCCTTGCCAGGAAAAATCCTTTTCCCTTCCCTTTTCCACGGTGCCTTCCCTCCCTCGCCTGCTCCTGTGCCAGCCCTGCCACAGTTCAGGGACCTGAGCGAGCAGAAAAAGCAGCCAGGAGCAAACCTTTGCCAAATCAACTCCCTAAAATCAGATTCCTGATTTTACAGGAGAATTCTGACAGAGCAAGGAGAACATCTTGGGCTGGGGAGAGGAACAGTGGGATGAAGCACAGCTGGCAGAGATGGGATGGAGCTGAAACCCCTCCACAACTTTATCATCCAGTAACTGAGGCTGCTGTGATGCCTCAGGTTTAGCTTTTGTATCTTTCAGATCCTATGCTGCTTCAGTGTGTGAGTCTGGGTTTCATATTATGGGATGGTGAGCTCTGTGCTGGGAACCAAGGACAAATTGTCACTGTCACATTTTCTGAAAAATCCCTTCACCAGGATTTCTCTCCTGGGAAGCTGAGAAGCCTCAGAGAAAAAGGAAAACAATATTATCTCATTTGCTTCTCCTGTGTTTTGCTGCTTTGGAATGTGGTTGGAGATTGTTTATCCAACAGGTGATTGTTTCATTGGTTTCATGTGAATTGTTTTGACTCAATGGCCAATCAGTGCCAAGCTGTGTCAGGACTCTGGAAAAAGTCATGAGTTTTCATTATTACCTTTTAGCCCTGGAGTCAGATTCATCATTTCCTCCTTCATCCTGGGGACCCAGCAAATACCACAACAAATGACCCAAATCTCAGCCCAGGAGCACAAACCCCGTGGGCTGGAGAGAGAAAAACAAGCAGGGTGGGACTGCAGGGGCTAAAGCTGGGATGGGACAATGAACTGCAAGGTGCAAATGGAGCAGAACTGATCCCAGGGAGAGACCCTGGGAGCGCTCGTGCATTTTGGGGCCATTTTGGTTCATCTTGGGTGCAGCCCTGGCTGGGCTCTGGTGCTGCCCAAGGTGCATCCATGGAGGAGATCCTTTTCATAAATCCCTGCTTCATTCTGTGACTCTGCCCAGCCTCTGCTCTAGCTCAGAACTGAACTCACCCGGAGTGTGAGTTCATGCCCAAGGGAATCAGGATTTTATGCCATTAATTCCCTTAAAAACCAGACAACTACTCAGATTCTCACAGCAGAGCCCTGAAATTCATCTCCAAATGCTCTCCCAGGACTCCTGGCCAAGTGTGACCCAGCAAATGCTATTTAAATGAAGCTTTTCTGCAAGATCACTCCCCTGCCCAGCTCCAGGCTCAGATGTGAGGCACAAAGTGATTTAATTTTACTGCTCCCTCCCTCAAATGCCATTCCTTTGGATAAGGAAGGATAGGAGGATGGTGGAGCATCCTTAGGAGAGGTTTCTCCAGGCTCAGTGTCTGCTATCCCCAGCTCTGCAGTAGCACAACAGGAGTGTGTGGGCAGAGAGGAGGCTTCAGCTCCTCCTTCCCCAGTTTCCTTATGGTTTCAGCAATGTTTGGGCTGCTAAATGACACCAATTTTGGAAAACACAGGAAAGCATTAGACAGAAAAACCCCCAAAAAAGGAACATATTAATTGTCAGTGTCTTCTCAGCAGACAGCTCACCAGAGAGCCTGCTAAAGAATTATGTCCCAGAGAAAATCTGTGTGGGAGGGAGAAAAATATAGACCCCAAAAAACTGAGAATCATCCACTAAGAATTCACCACTAAGAAAGGAGATCTCTTCCTTGGAGGCAAACAGCTCCAGCCTGAGCTGTTAACTGGTCATGTCACCAACAGGACAAATCACTGGTGGCTTCTGCAGCAGGGTCCTGCAGCATTCCCTGTCCCTGCAGGCCCTGCAATGTGCTGGAAGCTCTCCCTGGAGCCTTCCCTGCTCCAGGGGAACATTCCCAGCTCTTCCAGCCTGACATTGGATCCATCTCCTCTCCAAGACATTCACGGACCCAGGGGCTTCACTTGGAATCTCAGCAAACCATGAAGGGTCTCCCTTCCCTTCTCCTCTCTTTTCTCTCCCCATTTTCCATAAAAATCCCTCGGGATGGATTCTGAGTGTCCCAAATACCAGAATCCCAGAGCAGTTTGGGTGGGAAGGGACCTCCAAGCTCATTCCAGGGACCCCTCCCGTATCCCAGGGTGCCCAGCCTGGCCTTGGGCATTGCAGGGATGCAGGGGCAGCCCCAGCTGCTCTGGCAATCCCAGCCCAGCCAGGAATTCCTCATTGCCAAGATGCCATCCATGCCTGCCCTCTGGCAGTGGGAGCCATTCCCTGGGGGCTGTCCCTGCAGGCCTTGGCCCCAGTCCCTCTGCAGCTCTCCTGGAGCCCCTGCAGGCCCTGCAATGTGCTGGAAGCTCTGCCTGGCGCCTTCCCTGCTCCAGGGGAACATTCCCATCGCTCCCAGCCTGGCTCCAGAGCTGAGTGACTCCAACATTCCTGTATGATCCAGCACAGACACTGAAGTGTCCCAGGAACCCTCAGAATTCCCTCACTCTTTAGCCTGACCCAAGCACTGACACCAGCACGTGGCTCCCAGCTCTCTCCAGCCCAGGCCCTGATCCTGCACTCATGAGGTTTTTCAGGAGGATGTTCCACCCACTCCTGCGCTGAAGAGCTCTGTGGTGGTGTTTGAGGGTCCCCAGGACGAGGGAAGAGATGAGAATCTTGACTCCATGTTTCAGAAGGCTGATTTATTATTTTATGATATATATTATATTAAAAGAAAATGATACCCTAAAACTACACTAAGGAATAGAAGAAAGGATTTCATCAGAAGGCTAGCAAAGAAAAGAAAGGAATGAAAATAAAAGCTTGTGACTGCTCACAGCCTTGACACAGCTGGACTGTGATTGGCCATTAAGTAAAAACAATTCACATGCTGGGTAAAGAATTCTCCAAATCACATTCCAAAGTAGCAAAACGTAGAGAGGCTGAAGATTCCCAGCTTCTCAGGAGAAAAAAATCCTGGCAAAAGGATTTTTCATAAAATATGTCAGTGACAGAACTCAATTAGCTCCACACAAAATGCCAAATTTAAGTTTCAGTTTAAACAAATTTCTCCCCTTCTCCCACTGATGGAACAACATGACCAAGGGCCATGCTGGCTGTGAGACAAGGAAATAACTTCAAATGGTGTTTTCCTGAACAAGGCTGCTCTAATATTTTGACAAACTGCTTTTGCTTGTTTGTTTGTTTTCTACCAACTGGAAAAGGTCACTCTGTGTTCGGCGTTACTCCTCCATTCTCAAAGAAGGTCAAAAATATTTTACATCTGTGTGTTTTGTACCTCAGCACCGATCAATGCTGAGCCACCTCTCACACCACACCAGAGTGCCCGGTGCAGTTATTAGGGAGAAATCCAGAAATCCAGCTCCAAAAAGGAGCTGCAGAAAACAACTCTTGCCCCACAAACCCCAATTTGCAGCCCACCACGAGCTCCTGTTATTTGGTGAAGACATGGAGAGATGTAACATGAATTTTCTTTAATTACACATGCAGAGATGCACAATGCACAGGTACAGAACTTTTTCCCTGGGAACTGCACTTGTATGAGGTTGTTCTGCTGTGGTAACTAAATTCCATTCATTGGGATTTGAAGGAATTGCATTCATTGGGATTTGAAGGAATTGCAAAATTTTCATTTGAAGGAATTGCATGCATTGGGATTTGAAGGAATTGCGTCACTTGCATTTGAAGTAGCTGCATTCATGGGGATTTGAAGGAATTGCATCACTGGCATATGAAGGAATTGCATCACTTGCATTTGAAGGAATTCCATTCATTAAGATTTAAAGGAATTCCATTTATTGGGATTTGAAGGAATTGCAGCATTGGGATTTGAAGGAATTCCATTCACTGGGATTTGAAGGAATTGAATTCATTGGCATATGAAGGAATTGCATCACTTGCATTTGAAGGAATTCCATTCATTAAGATTTAAAGGAATTCCATTTATTGGGATTTGAAGGAATTGCAGCATTGGGATTTGAAGGAATTCCATTCACTGGGATTTGAAGGAATTGAATTCATTGGGATTTCAAGGAATTGTGTCACTTGCATTTGAAGGAATTCCATTCACTGGGATTTGAAGGAATTGCATCATTTGCATTTGAAGGAATTGCATTCATTGGGATTTGAAGGAATTGCATCACTGGCATTTGAAGGAATTGCATCACTTGCATTTGAAGGAATTGCATGCATTGGGATTTGAAGGAATTTAATTCATTGCGATTTGAAGGAATTGCATCACTTGCATTTGAAGGAATTGCATGCATTGGGATTTGAAGGAATTTAATTCATTGCGATTTGAAGGAATTGCATCACTTGCATTTGAAGGAATTGCATGCATTGGGATTTGAAGGAATTTAATTCATTGCGATTTGAAGGAATTGCATCACTTGCATTTGAAAGAATTGCATTCATTGGGATTTGAAGGAATTGCATCACTTCCCTGAGCCACTGCCACAAGTTTTCAGCCACCCCCATCAGCTTTAAACACTTTTAAAACTGAGTTTTCTGCTCCCTCTGCTGCAAATATAAGATCTCCTCTCCAAAAATTATCCTAACACAGAAAAGCAGGTTAGAGATAATTTAGGCTTTGGGATCAAAGGTTTTCTTACACTCTTAGGTAAAAATATTTTAAGCCACTCCAGTGGAACTAAGGTAC
Organism: Geospiza fortis; assembly: GCF_000277835.1. NCBI lineage: Eukaryota > Metazoa > Chordata > Aves > Passeriformes > Thraupidae > Geospiza > Geospiza fortis. Next base: position 651,657 of record NW_005054430.1, on the reverse strand, counting down.
AAACACCAACAAGATTTTGAACAAAGAAATGCAGCATTTCCTCCCTTTCATGCCAGTCAATGCTCATCTCTTACCTTAAACCAGCAAGAGATTATGGATCTTAAAGTGCTGCTTTTATGCATTGTAAAAGCTCTTCTGGAAGCTTTTCTGACTCCCCCTGGCACCCAAGAACAATGAGACCTTTCCAAGGGGATTGGTTTTGTTTTTCTTGGCACGCTTTTCCCAGAGATCTTGGTCAGACATTGTCTGCCCAGCACAGAAAGCGCTTTGAGTGCTCACGCCTCCACAGGTTTGAGTTCTAGCAAGGCTGTTCAGCCAATAGAAATCACTCCAAATTTCACCACACACCAGGGCTGAACCCATCCCAGACTCCCACAGAGGACAGGAATATCCAGCCTTGATGTTCTGCTGCACTGAAGGATCAGTCTTGGGAGTGTTCTTACTCCAGGGTTTTGTCTTTCTGGAGCAAAATCTGCAGAACTCCAAGCTCAAAGTTTTTCTGGGCCTCATGGATCACAGGAAGATGGCTGCAGATTCCCCATCCCAAACCTATTCCACATACCCTTAAATTTATTTCTTCTCTTTTATTCTTCCGTTATTTATTCCCACTTCAGTTCTGTGACATTTTCATTGTACAGAAAACCCTTCATGAACCTCTGGCTGGACATTTCCAAGCAAATTTTTGCAAGAACAGTATCTCAAACTGCACCAAGGGAAATTCAGGTTGGAGAGCAGGAAAAAGCTTTTCCAGCAAGGGGGATAAAGTTCTGCAATGGCTGCTCGGGGAGGGGGCGCAGTCACCATCCCTGGGGGTGTTTAACAAGCCTGGATGGGGCACTGGGTGCCAGGGGCTGCCTGAGGGGTTGGGTTGGACTTGATGATCTTGAAGGTCTCTCCCAACCCAGGGATTCTGAGAATTCTGTAAATTCTGTGATGGGAGCTGCAAGTTTGTGGCATAGGGAGAGGTGATGGAGATTCCTTTGATAATAATTCCTCTAGAAAGACAAATCTGTGGGTAAGGAGTCAGTGAAGGGCACTGAAGGCCCACACCTTACATTTATCATATCCAAGTATTTAAAGTCATTGGGATATGTGGGTAAGGAAAAAAAACTGCATCACTGCACAGTCAAACAATCCTGCAGAGCAACAGCTACAAACCAGCCCACAACTGAAAAAGTGACTTAGGGCAGGAGGCAGAGAGCGTTTTCCATCACCAGCCCAGAGCTGGAATGACCAGCATAAATCCTTCCACCTCCTGTAAATAATGCCAGGCTCACTTCTTTGACCTCCTATTGTATTTGTTGGGATTCTCGTGGCAGGAAGGAATGATGAATCTGACTCTATGTTCTCTGCAGGCTAATTTATTATTTTATGATACTATATTGTATTAAAAAGTGCTATACTAAATTATACTAAAGAATACAGAAAAGATACTTATAAAAGGTTAAAAAAATAATAATGAAAACTCATGATCCTCTTTCCAGAGCCCTGACACAACTTAATACTCATTAGCCATTGAATAAAAACATTCACACCAAAACTCTAATGAAACAATCACCTGTCAGTAAACAATATCTAAACACATTCCAAAAAAGCAAAACACAAGAAAAGTAAATCAGATCATTATTGTTTTCCTTTTTCTCTGAAGCTTCTCAGCTTCCCAGGAGAAAAATCCTAAGTGAAGGGATTTTTTCCAGAAAATGTGAATGCCACAACCTCCTCTATCACATGGCAGTGAAGTTCCACATCTGTGCACTATGTATAAAGGTAATCTCCAAATAAATAAATTAAAAAAAAAATACTAGACATGTGTTTAGTATAACACAAAACATACAACACAGCAAGAATGAGAGAACAGAGATGTGACAGATGAGAGCCCTGCTGCTTGAGACAGCCTCAGATCCCTGGGTGAGAGGCACAGCACCTGAATAAAGCCTAAGCAAGGCACAGCTTAAGTCTCTTGCAGTTAAGAGGAAGAATCAAATAAGAATTTGCTGCAAACACGCCGGCAGCAAGTGTCTGAGCTGCCTAAAGCCAGCCATAATGACAGCAGAAGACAAGCCATTAGAGCTGTGACACTTTATAAGACAGGCATGACATGGTAACACAGAACAAAAATGTCACTTTGAAAGCTGCTGATAAATCACTTGGTAGGCAAAAGGAATCAACCTTTCCAAACACCATAAGGATGAATCCACGGGATTTTTTTTTTTTTTGCTGATATTTAAGCTCTTTGGTGTTTTAAAATCTGTTGTAAATGTGGCCACTTACCAAAAAAAAAGCGAAGATAAATCCCAGCACTGCTGAGTGTTGAGCACGACAGGTATTCTCTGGCATGGTTCTGAAGGGGTTTTGTATTTTTTTTTTATATTTTATAGGGGTTTTTTGTATTATTTTGTATTTGTTACAGCTGCAAGCTGAAACGTGCCCACCTGGGGGATTCTTACCTGTCAGGACCCAGGACATTCCTCTGGCTGCCCTGGGTGATTCCAGACCCTGGCAGGGGCTCAGAGACCTTGGCACAGAGTCACAAACACCTGTGCCTTTGATTTTAGCCCATGGAAACAATTACCAACTTTGTGTGAAGATGTACAAGCCGCAAGGGTTTGAATAGAATGATAGTGAATTTGTCACAGGGTGAAAAAGTAGAATTTTGGGAATTTAGAATGGGGGTTCAAAAGGCAAGATGGAGGAATCTGGGCATGTCCTGTCCTTCTTCTCCTCCTTGTCCTCCATCTTCTGCTGTGATGGTGACACTTCTGGATTGGTTCTGTCTAACACAGGTGATAGGTGCTGGAAAATTATTGTGAATAGAGTACAGATAGTTTGTAGTATAAAAAGCCAACACCAGGTTCCAGGTTGCAAGGCAAAATGTATTCTATTAGCATCTCTATGGCAGTTGTCTTTTGTCACGTGGGCAATATTTCCTTATCTCTTCCACAGTCACTCCTCCCTTGGGAGGGACATCTGCTGATAACAGCCATTGAATGTCACTGCATGGCTGATAAGAACTACAGCATCCCACTGGGAGATGTGAGCCCAGAGGGAGGAGCCAAGCATTGCTACCTGGATATAATCTGGAGATTCTGGAACACCAGCACGGCTTCTGCACTGGATTTCCCAGAGGAACAGAAGCTGCCTCTTCCACTGGGATCTCCAGAGGAAGACTGCACCTTTCTACAGGATCCCTGCTCCAGCAGAACCACCCCTGACACTGCAGGAGGGCTGCAGCCACAATTCCAATGGGACTGCTGCCAGCACCCTGACCCACAGGGTGTCAGGCTGTGTTCTGACTCTGGCAGTGTTGGTTTAGTTTACTGCATTGTTTATTTTATCTTTTTATTTTCTTCCCTGTTTAGGAATTGTTATTTCCTGCTCCCATATCTTTGCCTGAGAGCCCCTTAATTTAAAATTTATAGCAATTCGGAGGGGTGGGGAGGGTTTACATTCTCCATTTCAGGGGAGGCTCCTGCCTTCCTTAGCAGACACCTGGCTTTCCAAACCAAGACACACTACCCCAAGGGCAGGTGCTGTGCCACAACCCAGCCTGCTGAAGAGATCTCAGCAGGTCAGAGAAAGAATGTCATAGAGAAGAGAAAATAAACCTTGAAAAGCAGAGCTGAGGAATCTCAACGACTTCTTCGGTCGTGGGGCTGGGAAAAAAGAGAGTTTTAATACCTTGGGGGTCATTTTAACCACAGAAACCCGAGCCTTACCTGCAGGACATCCTGGATCTTCACCCACACGTCCACCATGTCGTAGAGCTTGATGTCCCCATCGTGCTGGCTGCAGGGGGAGGCCACAGTCTGCTGCAGGTGGCCCAGCACCACGGCGTGCGCGGCGGCCACCGCGTTGAACTTGTCAAAGAGCAGCTCCAGCAGCTCCAGCAGCAACCTGGCAACCACAGGAACAGCTCTGCTCAGCTTCTGGAACCTTCCACGGGCTCGCAGCAGGGCAGGGGGACATGGCACTGTGGTTTCATGTCCTGTTTTGTGACATGCTGATGTCACCTCTCTGCGGGCTCAGGGGACTTATTGTATTTGCAGGGTGCCCCCGGGGCAGGAAGGAATGATGAATCCTGACTCCATGTTCTCAGAAGGCTAATTTATTATTTTATGACACTATATTATATTAAAGAATACTAAATTAAACTATACTAAAGGATACAGACAGAAGACTAAAAGATAATAATGAAAACTCGTGACTCTGAGTCCTGACACAGCTTGACTGTGGTTGGTCATTAAGTCAAAACAATTCACATGATACCAATGAACAATCACCTGTTGGATAAACAATCTCCAACCACATCCCAAAGCAGCCAAACACAGGAGAAGCAAATGAGATAATATTGTTTTCCTTTTCCTCTCAGGCTTCTCAGCTTCCCAGGAGAAGAATCCTGGGCAAAGGGATTTTCCCAGAAAATATGAATGTGACAGGGACTCACTTCAGCTCAGGTTTGGTATCTGAACATTCTTGAGGATTTTTCTCCTCATTCCCTTCCCTATATCAGCATTGCTCATTTGAAAAGTGTCCTGTTTAGGGCTACAGGGAAGACAAAACCCATTAATAACTCCACAGTAATTAAACTGGACTAACATAATATTAGAGCCCATTGTGAGAGCCCGCGCAGGGAGGGAAACAGCCTGCTCTTCCCCCAGAAAAAAGTATGACAATAAAAACTGACTTACCCACAGAACCAGGATAAAAGGAACTCTTTTTGAGTTATTGAATTAATATGGCAGGTTTCAAATGACAGAAAGCTGAAATATGAACATTCATCGCTTGCCATGATTTTACTCCTATTGTATTCCTATATAGCTTATATTGTTTTAGTCCTGTTTGTTATAACTATAACATCATCTAAGTGCACTGCACTGTACCTGCTCCCATAGCTCCCTACTGCCCAATTATCATAATTAAAGCACCTTCGCAAAGTCCTGAACAGTTTGTGACGAGGCAGCACTGTGGCATTCACATTTTTTGGAAAAATCCCCCTGCCCAGGATTCTTCTCCTGTGAAGCTGAGAAGCCTAAGAGAAGAAGGAAAACAATATTATCTCATTTGCTTCTCCTGTGTTTTACTCCTTTAAAATGTGGTTGGAGATTGTTTAAACAACAGGTGATTGTTTCATTGGTTTCATGGGAATTGTTTTCACTCAATGCCCAATCGGGGCCAAGCTGTGTTGAGACTGGAGAGAGCCACAAGTTTTCACTATTATCTTTTTAGCCTTCTATTAGTATCCTTTCTGTATTCTTTAGTATAATATAATATAATATAATATAATATAATATAATATAATATAATATAATATAATATAATATAATATAATATAATATAATACAATACAATATCATATCATATCATATCATAAAATAATAAAATAACCTTCTAAAAAACATGGAGTTAAATTCATCAGTCCTTCCTGCCACGGAGCACCCTGCAAATACAATACAGCACCATCACATTTTTTACTGGTGGAGAACAGCAAAATCCTCCTGGAGCTCCCTGACGTTTAATGAGCAACTCGAGTCCCCACATAACCCCACCAAAACGTGGAGATAACACTTCCCAAATCCATATGTTAGGCACTTGTAGCTCTGACAGACAGGCTCCATCTCATTTCCTGCAGCCGCTTTGGAGCCACCACATGCTCTGAGTCTGCCCAGCAGGAGCTGCGAGCCCCAGGGCAGGGCAGGAGCTGCTGCTGCTCCTTCTGCAGCACCCCCAGCGCTCCCAGGAACAGGGAATGGCACTGGGGACACCCCCAGGATCACCCCTGGGCACCATCCCAGGCTGCTCCAGCCCCAGTGCCCAGCCTGGCCTTGGGCATTGCAGGGATGCAGGGGCAGCCCCAGCTGCTCTGGCAATCCCAGCCCAGCCAGGAATTCCTCATTGCCAAGATGCCATCCATGCCTGCCCTCTGGCAGTGGGAGCCATTCCCTGGGTGCTGTCCCTGCAGGCCTTGGCCCCAGTCCCTCTGCAGCTCTCCTGGAGCCCCTGCAGGCCCTGCAATGTGCTGGAAGCTCTCCCTGGAGCCTTCCCTTCTGCAGGTGAGCACCCCCAGCTCTCCCAGCCTGACGCTGGAATGGGAATTCCAGCGGACCCCTGCTCCCACCTTCCAGACTGATGGACATGAAATCGCCCAGATCCAGAATCCAGGGTCAGCAGCTGCCACCCCAGAGCATTTTCCATTCTCATCACTGTATTCCCACGTCTCCCTGCTTCCACCTTAGCCAGCACCTCTTATTTCCTTTTCCCCGAAAGTCCTATAAATCTGTCAGATCGTTTTTGAAAGAAGGTGACCCAAAAGAGACCCAGGCAACGAGACAAAACTCATCAAATTGCATCAATAAATATTGCAAATATATATATTAATATATATATATAAATATATATTGCAAATGGCATCAGATGGCCTGGCCTGGATGGGGTTGGAGCAGGGAGTGCCCTGAGCTGAACAGGGACAGGCAGTGACAGGAAAATTTGTCACAGCCACCTCATAACCCCGAGATGAGGGCAAAAGACACAATATACCATGGATCTGTAG
>NW_005054430.1:611571-645095 GCF_000277835.1 Geospiza fortis | reverse complement strand
GGAAAAGCACATGGAATCCAAGCACAAGGATTTAGGAGCAGAAGTGTCAATCTCCCATCTCTCCATGGACTGGATTTGTAATGTTTCCTTACCGAAATGTCCCATAAATCTGTCCCTCAAGAAGGCATCCACCCACATCGTTATTCTGAGGTGCAAACTCTTCCAAAACTCAGGAGAGCCCCACAGGTTTGTGCAGCAGCACCCAAGGAAACTCAGCACAGCCTCTTCTGGGCCACCTTGTCCTCCACAACCACAGATAAGGATTTCTAAATGTAATTGTGTGACTAATGAGCCACTAATTAAGGATAAGGCAGTGGCACTTCCTATAGTTGAGACTTTCTCCATAAACTTCCTTCAAGCACAGAGATCTAAAAATGTTAGAGAATTTCTCTGAACTTTAAAATTGTTCACTTAAAGCTGAGCTCAGCTAGAATGTGGTGAGATTCAGGCAGAGTTTTCAAAGTTTTCCTCCCCCAGGGACAAGGAGCTACTTGGAACGTGCTCCTGCCCTTCCTGAAGCTCTGAGGATCTGAGAGAGCACCCAGAGAGTCATCACAAACCAGAAAAAGCTTGAGTTTAAAAATCTGGGAGTCATTAACAATATTTTTATACACCAATGTAAAAGACGGCAGCACAAAGCTACATGGAAAAGCTAATTAAGGAAGGAAGGGAAAAGAGAATTAAATTTAAAAAGTAAGAAGAATGAGACCAGCAGTGGCTGTTATCAGATCTGCAGCTTTTCTGGCCAGGTTCTACAAATCATTTCTGTCTCGTACAACCAGAGGGGCTCTAAATCATTGCTGCATGGGCTCTCAAAAGGAATTACACCACAATTTCCCCAAGCAGATCCTCGGCCTCATCCTTGGTCACAGAATGGTTTGGGTTGGAAGGGACTTCAGGGATCATCAGACAGACCAATGAACAGTTCAGCACTTCTGGGCCCTGCACTGAGCTCAAATCTGGGGTCTTACAGAGCTCTGTTGAAGCAGCAGGGCCTTGTTGTTCAGATTTATTTTCCCCCTGAAGTAGGAAAGTCTCTGAGCTTTGATTTAAAAGTGAACCTAATTTAAGGGGTGGGGACACACTTCCATCCTGTAATTTATTCTTTGCAATATAAATGAATTCACCTGCTTGCTGTAAACTTCAGGTGTGATTTAGGTTTAGAACCAGTTCTAATTATGTCTGTACTCCACGAATTCAGGACACTTTCCATGAGCATCTTCAAGGCTCACACTCTGCAACAGCTGCCAAAACCCATTAAACCTTTGTGTGCCTCACTCAACCCTCTGGGCAGGTTAATGGCATTGATATATGACCTGATCCAATTCATCAATTCCAACAGACAACCAGGAGCCACACAACCTCTCCAGAGTGGTTCATAAAACAAGGATCAAGAATATGTTCCACTCCTGGCATCAGAAACTCAAATTCTGCCTTCTGACCCATCTAAAAAAAGCTCATTTTCACTGAGTTATCAGCACTGTAACTCTACTAAGTTTTCAAAACAGAATTGTTTCCACAGCAGTGCTAATGAGAGGAATTAAAAAAGGAGTTTTTATCAAGCCGATGTTTTCCTTGGGAGTGATTTTCCACTACAAATATTGCACATAATGAAGATACACACTTTACTTTTCTGCCATTAATTCCCTTTGGACAATGATCACGACAATGTGGAGATGAATATTTCAGCTGGAAGAGATTCCTGCTGCATTTCTTGTGTTCCAAAGGCCACTTCCAGTGAATTCTGAGGAGCAGCACAAACACTGTGCCCAGTTGGCTCCCACACCTTGCTATTAATGTAAAACAATTAGAGACTTGGCCATACATTTGTGATGGAATTAGTTCCATACATGATTTCAAAGCTTTGCACTTGCATCAGCTTAATTGGACTCTGCTGCACTCGAAATCACCGAGCTGAATTTTCTCATTTCAAGCTATATTATCAATTAAGACCTTTTTTTTTTTCTTTTTTTTTTTTTTTTTCTTTTTTCTTTTTTCTTTTTTATTTTTCCTGCAGCAATCAAGGGCTGGGAGTTGAAATCTCCTTACCTAGGCTGATTTTCCTGGGAAATGTTCTCCCCTCTCTGGTAGCCATTGTCAGCCACCTGAGTGGTGGAGCGTTTCACAATCTGCTTGAGCTCCTGTTCCAAGCGCTCCTGGATGGCTTTCACTGTTTCTGGGATCTTCTTCAGCTTGGCCAGCCCCTTGATGAGGATTCCCATGAAGACAGCACTGTTCTCCTCTGGATCCAGCTCTGTGTCCTCTTTGATTTCCAGCAGGCTCGAGTCTCGCACTGGAAGAGATTTTAATTTTAATTTTAGCAAGAGCCCAACATCAGCACCCTGAAGAGGCAGCACAGGGAGTTCCTCTGGCTCCACAGAACTCCCAGCACGTGGAGGAACCAAAAATGAACAAGGAAAGCAGAAACACTTGGATTTTGAGGGGAAGCAGGGGACTTCCCTGGACATAAACACAGCAGCCTGAACATTGGATTGATTTAGGAATGTTGTCACCGATTGTTGTGGTGTTGTTGTGATGGACCTCAGGATGAGGTGAGAGATGGAAATTGACTCAAAGTTCTCAGAAGGCTGATATATATATAATATAATATAATATAATATAATATAATATAATATAATATAATATAATATAATATAATATAATAATATTACATTACATTAATATACTAAACCTATACCAAAGAAAGAGAAAGGATTTCATCAGAAGGCTGGACAAGAATGAATAATAAAAACCTGTGACTGACCAGAGAGTCCTGACACAGCTGGCTGTGATTGGACATTAATTAAAAACAATTCACATGCTGGGTAAACAATTCTCCAAATCACATTCCAGAGGAGCAAAACATGGAGAAGCTGAAGCTTCCCAGGAGAAGAAATCCTGGCAAAGGGATTTTTCAGAAAATATCACAGTGACATAGGAACAATTCATGGTGTAAATTCCGTGTTAGGAAATAGAGGAAGTCTGGTGCAATCAAAGATACTCGTAAATGAGAAGGTACAACATGCCTGCAAATCCCCTGAATGTGTTTCAAGGAGCTAAAACCCCCTCAGTTTCCTCCCCAGCTGGTTTTCCTTGCTGTTTTCTTCACAGGAGAGGAATTTTCATTACAAACACTATCAAGCTTAAGAGACTGCTGATGAATTCAGCAAAGTTTACACTGCCCAAGTGACTGATTGTTTGATTTTATCTGTTTCTGCTTTATTACGTCTGTCAAGGGGTTGATGAAGTTCCTCAAATCTTCCAGCAAGGCTTCTGGAAGGGTAAAGTGAGAAGAATTAGAGAGGATATTGCAGATATGGTCCTGAAGTAACAGGGATTGCACAGGGAGAAACCCTGTTGCTAAGAAACAGGGGATGGGAAAGCAAGAGAGACTCTGCTTGTTTTAAGTAGGTTCATTAAGCAACATTTCTTAATTTACAGATAACACCCAGCAACAACAAAAGCGTGCCTCTGTTAAAGACTGGGTGAAACATTTAATAAATATATTTAAACACTTCTGTGAAGTAAGAGTCTTCAAGGCAAACTGAATTAAAAGCATCTTGGAAGATCTACAGCCACTCTGTGCCATGCACCACTCCAGATCCTTGGATCAAAATGAAAACCCAAAAGCTGCTTCATCTGACTGGGGTTGAGCTCTGAAAAGGCTGCTGGGTGACAGATGACTCCCATGGTTTCAACTCCTCAACAGATTTTTTTTTTTTACTTGGAAACTTTTCCAGGAAGCTGAAGGAATGTCAAAAGATCCAGCAGAAGGGTGGAAGGAACGTGGCAGGAGTGAGGAATGGCTGCCTGAAGCTGGGCCCTGACCAGAGGAGCAGCACCAGGGCTAAGGTAGGGCAAGATCAAGGAAACAACGGCCCAAGCATGGTGCCAATTTATAAATAATCCAAATAAATGGGTGCCAGTTTACACCAACCTCAGGCTCAATCAACCAAGAGGCTGCTTTTCCTGCAGTGTCATCCCAAACTCTGCACCTCTGGATCAAAGCAAGCTCATGGCTCACATGGTCTCACAGGTGAACCCAGAGCAGCAGGTGAGAGTGAGGAGAGGATGGATCCTGCTCTGGAGCCAGGCTGGGAGAGCTGGGAATGTTCTGCTGGAGAAGGGAAGGCTCCAGGGAGAGCTTCCAGCACATTGCAGGGGCTGCAGGGGCTCCAGGAGAGCTGCAGAGGGACTGGGGCCAAGGCCTGCAGGGACAGCACCCAGGGAATGGCTCCCACTGCCAGAGGGCAGGCATGGATGGGATCTTGGCAATGAGGAATTCCTGGCTGGGCTGGGATTGCCAGAGCAGCTGGGGCTGCCCCTGCATCCCTGCAATGGCCAAGGCCAGGCTGGACACTGGGGCTGGAGCACCTGGGATGGTGGGAGGTGTCCCTGCCATGGCAGGAGGGTTGGACTGCATGACCTTTAAAAAGACCCTTCCAACTCCAAACTATTCCATGATCCTCTGACAATGAACACCAGGAAGATCAAAGAGTGCTTGTTTCTCTCTCACACACTCTTCTTTCAATTAAATGTGAACAAGTTACAGGACAAGCAACTAGAAACACCCAGAACGCAGTAATTAAAAAAAAAAAAAAAAAACAAACATCAAAAAAAGCAAAGATAAAATAAAGACATTTCAAACACCAATTGGAATTTAACAACTGGATGCAGAACTGCTCCTGCTCAAAGCTCTGCTCCATCTCAGACCTTTCACCCCACAGAGCTGCCAAGGACTTTGTGGCTGCAGGCCTGGTCTCTGCCCACTCTGTTATTGCTATTTGTTATTCTCCAAAACCCACAGCAGAACTCGGGCACGGACACAGAAAATGAGCTCTTTGGAACCAGAGCTGTGAAAAAAAACATTGGAAATGCTACAGGAAGAAAGGTTTAGACTATTTTTTTTTTAACCCTAAATATCTTGTTCCTCTGAGTTCAATGCAGATATTCCCCAGCCTCTCAGAGGACAGGTCCTGTCATGAGGCTGCACCCTCTCTGTAAGCAGCTTGTAAATTATTCTTAATATCACACAATGAACACCCAAGAGGGAGGAAATGGAGCTGTAGCCAAATGTGAGGACAGCATTTAGGAGGAGTAAAAGCAGCAATCTTGCTGAGAACTCTGCCAGCACACCGAGACAAACTCTTCCATTTTCCAAAGAGCAAACCAATTTCCAGCATCCTCAAACAGTCAGGACATTGATTTACATCTCTCACAAACAAGAGCAAAGTGAGCAATTCGATATCTGGGAGCTGCACACGGCTCTGGAGGCTCTGTCAGATCTGGGGATTTGATAAAACAGTGGGAACACTGAAAATGTGTTCCCTGCACATTGTCCCATTAAACAGGAGCCCTGGGCAGCTTTGGGGGTCCATTCATCTGTGAGATCTGACAAGATCCCAACCCTGGGTAACTGTGCTGTCCTTTTCTGATGTCTTTCACACTTCAAACATCCTCTCCTGCCATTTAATGTCATCAAGGGGCTGTTTGACCACAAAGCTTTGGCCCAGGAACAAGCTCCTCCTGTCCCCTTCCTTATTGTATTTGCTGGGAATGTCCTGATGGAGGCAGGAATGATGAATCTGACTCTCTGCTCTCAGAAGGTTAATTTACTATTTTATGACACTATATTATATTAAGAATACTAAACTAAACTACACTAAATACAGAAAGGATACTTAAAGAAGGCTAAAAAGATAATAATGAAAACTTGTGATTGGCACTGATTGTCCTTTACAGCAATAACCAGGTTAAGTACTAGCAGAAAATTCCCAAAATTTTCCCAGGACCCATTTCTGCAGGAACTGCCCATTTGTTGCTCCATGGACGTGCCACAACAAGGATTCAGCACCAGGAATTAGCAGGTGATGTTCCTTCAAATCTGAAATTGTGCCTTTGGGCCGCCAGGAACTCGTGTGCTTTCCTCTGGAAGGACTGAAGGTACAAAGGATATCACCAGAAGGACATAAATCATGGAAAATAGTACATTACATTTTACAAGAGTCCCATAAAAGCTCGTGGATAATGAAACCTTCATAATGAGGAGCAGCCAATTTTGGCTGTTCACTGGAATGAAAAACAAGACCCAAGAGCCTTTTTTTCGGCTGCTTTGCTTAAATGAGTTCCCAAAGTTGGCTTTTTAGGGATCAGACAGGAGCTGTTAGAAAGCTCCTTGCAGCAGGGTGGTTCCTTGGGAAATGGCAGCGCTGAGCAAATGAATCCCAGGTGGAGCAGAGGTTTTTGTAGGGCATCATCAGAGCAGGGATCAGGAAACTCCCCCCTCTGTAACTCTGGACATGGTTCAGCTTTTAGGGGTTTAACCCACAGCTCAACTTTTGCCTGCTTGAACACAGAGTTGAGCATTTTCAGATGAAAAAAGGTTTGGTGACGAAAAATTTGTGAGAGCGGCTGCAGTTTTATTAGAGAATGTGGTCACATCATCATTCCTTCAAGCTGTTGTGTTAAAAGGCTTTTGAAGGTATTCAAATGTTCTGCTTCACGAGAGGTTTGCAGGCTTTGTTAGGACAAGAGGATCAGCCCAGTCAGAGTGGGTTCAGGAAAGGCAAGGATTTTCTCCAGGGATTCTGCAGGAGCAGCTCTGCAGCTCTCCACATGTGGAGAAGTCTCTGGTTCTTGAAGAAAGAGAGCCAGGAGCAGTTCCTAGACCTGGCCTTAGAACCACCACACTGCCTGCCCATACAAACTCTTTTTGCTCCAAAAACCATTATAAATAAATAAAATTAAATAAAAAGCAATTAATTAGCAAATTAATTAGCAATTCAACATAAAATCTACATATCCCACCCACAGCAGCATTTTTTGTCACCACCAGCTCATCTTCTGCTGGATTTCTGAGAAGTATTGTCCCAGATTTCCCAGGAAAAGGCACTCTTGGGTTTGGGAGCACCTTTTAGAGTTCCAGGAAGAGCCTGGCAAAGCAAGAACCTCCCTAAATACCCTTCAGAGTACAGAAAGTTCAAGCAGAGAATTATAAATTCATTTCTCTGAAGTGGCATGAAGGGAACGTGTTACTGGTGAGCTGCCACATCTCCAATCCTCAGGTGAGCATTTCCAAAGGATTTGTTTGTTTTACGTGCGGCAGGAACAGCTTTAATTTCCTTATAAAGATTCTACAGCACAAGGTAACATCTCCTCTGGGAAGGGAGGGCAGGAAGGACTCCAAATTTTGGCATCTTTGCTGGGATGGGATGAATGAGTCAGTGCTTTAGAATGGCACCCATTAATATGCACAGACACTTTGTTTCATCAATAAAAAGCCAAAGAACTTAAGTGACTACAGGCAGAAACAGCTTTTGTTATGCATAGGCATAAGTTTGAAATTCTCTGCTAGTTGTGCAGTCCTGGAAAAGGCTACTTTTAAATAAAATTACAGGGTAAAAAAAAAAAATCTACATAAGTACATTGTGCACTTGAAGCAGAACCATGTGCATATTTTATGCAGATCAAATGTTTTCTGTTAAAATCCACATCTTTGCCAGGCTGAGGGACACTTGCCCAGCACTTCACTGAGTGATGCAGAGCACAAGGAGGAGCCAAGGAAAAGATTTTCTGGTGCACTGGGTGAGAAGAGCAAGAAGAGATCTGCTAAATAAAAAGATCAGGAGGGGCATCTCCCGCTCTGTTCCCCATGGGGTGGGAGATCCCCATCAGCTCCATAACTTCAGACCTTTTGGGTTTTATTAGAATACAGAAGAGCAATATTTTAGGGGGAGAAAGTAGCAGACACTATAAATATCACTGAAAAATGAGTATTTTAACACATTTAGAGAGGTTGGAATTAGATGGTCTTTTAGATCCCTTCCAACCCAAACTATTCTATTTCCAGCGAGGCTGGGATTCAGGTTTTTGTGGTTTATCTCCTCAGTTCCTCAAAATCCTGAGATCTTTTGCAAGAAAACTGAACTGAACTTCCCACTGATCATAGAGCAGAACAGGAATTCTTGAGTTTTTCCTTTAGAGTTTTCATATTTTCAATTTTCATATATTTTCATTTTGTATTCCAGATTTTGAGCAAGCAGGCTGCAGTTTCCAGCTCTGGAAGTTTGTGACTCCTCCCAGACCTCCAGGACACAGAGAAACAGCCCCAGGCTCCAAGTTCCCCAGCTGGGAGGTGGGAGATCCCCATCAGCTCCATAACTTCAGACCTTTTGGGTTTTATTAGAATACAGAAGAGCAATATTTTAGGGGGAGAAAGTAGCAGACACTATAAATATCACTGAAAAATGAGTATTTTAACACATTTAGAGAGGTTGGAATTAGATGGTCTTTTAGATCCCTTCCAACCCAAACTATTCTATTTCCAGCGAGGCTGGGATTCAGGTTTTTGTGGTTTATCTCCTCAGTTCCTCAAAATCCTGAGATCTTTTGCAAGAAAACTGAACTGAACTTCCCACTGATCATAGAGCAGAACAGGAATTCTTGAGTTTTTCCCTCAGAGTTTTCATACTTTCAATTTTCATATATTTTTATTTTCTCTTCCAGACTTTGAGTGAGCAGGCTGCAGTTTCCAGCTCTGGAAGTTTGTGACTCCTCCCAAACCTCCAGGACACAGAGAAACAGCCCCAGGCTCCAAGTTCCCCAGCTGGGAGGTGGGAGATCCCCATCAGCTCCATAACTTCAGACCTTTTGGGTTTTATTATTATACAGAAGAGCAATATTTTAGGGGGAGAAAGTAGCAGATACCATAAGTATCACTGAAAAATGTGTATTTTAACATTTAGAGGGGTTGGAACTAGATAGTCTTTTAGATCCCTTCCAACCCAAACTATTCTATTTCCAGCGAGGCTGGGATTCAGGTTTTTGTGGTTTATTTCCTCAGTTCCTCAAAATCCTGAGATCTTTTGCAAGAAAACTGAACTGAACTTCCCACTGATCATAGAGCAGAACAGGAATTCTTGAGTTTTTCCCTCAGAGTTTTCATACTTTCAATTTTCATATATTTTTATTTTCTCTTCCAGACTTTGAGTGAGCAGGCTGCAGTTTCCAGCTCTGGAAGTTTGTGACTCCTCCCAAACCTCCAGGACACAGAGAAACAGCCCCAGGCTCCAAGAACCAGCCTGGCAGGAGCAGAGCTGAAGAACAAAACCCCTCCAGGAGCAGAAGATAAGAGTAATCAGACAGAACAATCTGGGAGGCAAGTGTGACAAAACTAGAAACAAAAGGACAAAAGAATTAATAAGGCTGAAAAGAGAAGGAAATATTCTCTGCATTTGAGGAATACTGAAACAGTCAGGTTTGAAAGGGGGAAGAGACTGGAGGTCACTTCTGTATTATTCATCAAGGACAACCCCACTTATTAATCTCCTGAAACAATACAAAGATTAATTTCCCCTCTCTGCAGCCCTTCCAAAAGCTCAGACAAAAGCCCCCAGTGAAAAGAGTTTGCCTTGCTGTTTGTTTCAGTAACAGGAATAAAAGATCAGCCCCAGATTATTCCTGTGTACAGGCAGACCTTTAGTCAAAGTTACAAAGCTCCCACAAGGAACAGATTTGACCTTTTGGCTCCCACACAATAAAAAACTTCAGTAATATCTACACAAACCCGGCTGCCTGCAGTAAATAATGCTGAGGAAACCACACAGAATGAACCCACTGCAAATCTCTGCTGCTCAAGAGATCAAGAACACGATCAAGGTGAGAACAGGCACAGGAAGCTGAGTGTATTTGAGAAGCTGGAGAGGGAAAAGATGATTTTCCATGAGGAAAAAAAGCCAAGTTCTGCCCCTGGACACAGCACCCACTCATTTTGTGACATTGCAAAATCACCTCAAAGGTTTTTGTCTCCCCTAAGCCATGAGGGGATGGTTTGCTTCCTCCTACTCCAGCAAAATCAGCTGGAGATCCACAAATGAATATATGTGGCTTAAATACTTAAATACTCACTGCTGGAGCTTCCAGGAGTACTGAACTGGGAAGTCTCAAGGAATTTCCGAGGTGTGGATAAATTAGTGACATCCATCAGAGGCACAGGAGAGGAGTCTTTCACAAGGGACCTGTGGGAGGGGAAATGAATGAAAGCAAACAGATCATTATTTACAATATTTGTTCACAACAAATATCCACTTATTCCTTACATGTGAAGCCTAAGAAACAGATTAAGTCTAACAGATGTTCCCATTTCCATGCCTTCTGTCAACTTTTTAATCCTCCAAATTTCTTTATTCCCTCCAGAAACCTCCACCCTTTTTTCCTGCCATTCACATTCCTGTTTTGAGCCCACCATGTACATCATGTCCCAAATGAACCTCCTTACTCAAAAAATAAAACATTTAAAAAATTCACATTGTATTAGTTGGCAAAAATGTGCCACACACTGCCCCAGCTGCTGGATGTGGCAGGGGGACACAAGAAAGAAATCATTTTTGGGAGGAAGAGATGCAGAAGGCTCCTACAATGGAGCTCAGGGTGTTTGCTCAGAGGTCAAAATGCTCGTGGAAATGTGAAAAAACAAGGGTTAGGCTTGGCATCCTGCAGAAGAACCACCCAAAGCAACAAGGCACCCTTGCTGCAAGAGCTGCTGTTATCAAATATCCACAATGTGCATCAGGGAAAGTGAAAAAAAAGAGAATCCAGAGTGAGAGAAGGGTCCCTGTAGCAGCCCCACAGAAGTGCAGTTCATTAGCAGTCCCCCAGTCTGGGTACACCAAAGCTTTGTGGCTGTTTTTAATGAAGATGAGTAAGGAAGAGACTGATGACTTGCTAGCAACCCTCCTTCCTAGAAATTTCAATTTCAACCCATCCTTTCTTCCATAAATTCATTTCATGCAACTGGCTATCTTGCCTTGCACTTTTGGCAAGCAGATTTTTGTTCATTCTCACAATAAAATGCTGATTTATCTTTTCTTTGCATCTCTATCAAGTGCTGGCTCCCCTTTTGCTCCCCGCCTCTCCCACTGTGCAAAAATTATCTCCCAACGCTGTCTCTCTTTTTTCCAGCCACTTTCTTCCTTCCCTGAAACAACTCAGAATTAGAAAAATCAGGAAAAAATAGCCTATATTAACTATATTTCCACTGACCACCGGCACCAACCAGGTAAGAAGTTCCAACACTTTTAAAACACCTTGGAAACACATCAAAACCAACACATGTCAGCTCAGACACTGAAGTATTGTGGCCTCCATCTCACCACATTGGTTGGGAGGCTTTTAGAATTTGGGTATTTCCTAGCAAATGAGCAGTTTTTCCCTGACCTGAGCTTCATGAGCATGACATTTGTAGGAGAGGGATAAGATCAGGGAAGGGAGAGAATGCACAGAGGAGCTGTGGGAAACAGCAAAACCCCAAGAGAAGTGCTGAGGAAGGTGAAAGAATGTGAACAGGCTTGGAGGCTCATCAACAAATCTGAATTTTCTCCTCTCCAAAGCCACAGTGCTGAGGGATTTGCATGTGTCTTGGGTTGGAAATGGGGTGTGTGTTCTGTTCCCACCTGTCAGAGGTGGGGCAGTGATCTCTGTCCATGGGGCAGTTTTTTCTTTATCTCTCCCACAGCCAACCCTCCCTCCAGGAGATCTCTGCTGTCCATGGCCACTGAGTGTCCCTGCAGGGCTGATCCAATTCCAGCATCCCATGGGGAGATGCTGCGCCCAGGGGAGGAGCCAAGCATTCCTACCTGGATCCAATCTGAGCCTGGAGCAGCACAGCAGCCTTTGCCCCCTGCATTGCCAGAGGAGCAGCTTTCTGCTGCCCTGCATTGCCAGAGGGAGCCCAGGCCCATCTGCAGCAGCCCTGGAGCTGCAGAGGAAAACTCCCCCCTTGTGCAGGATCCCTGCTCCAGCAGCAGCACAGCTGGCACTGCAGGAGGGCTGAGCCCCCATGGGATGGGGCTGTGCCACCCCCTGACACACAGGGGGCAGCTCCTGCTCTCACTCTGACAGTGGGCTGGTTTGTACTACTGCATTTGTATTTTATATTTTAAAATTTTTTTTCCTGATAAAGAACTGTTATTCCTATTCCCATATCTTTGCCTGAGAGCTCCTTAATTTCAAAATTTTAATAATTTGTAGGGAGGAGGTTTCCATTTTCCATTTCAGGGGAGGCTCCTGTTTTCCTTGGCAGACACCTGTCCGTTCAAACCAAGACAGATTGCCACCAATACCCTGACCCACAGGCTGTCAGGTAATTTCTGACTCTGTCAGATTTTTTTTGTACTATTACATTTGTATTTCAATTTTCCTAGTAAACTCTTATTCCTATCCCCACATCTTTGCCTGAGAGCCCCTTAATTTCAAATTTATAACAATTCAGAGGGAGTGGGTTTGGTTTGTCCATTTCAGAGGAGGCTCCTGCCTTCCTCAGCAGACACCTGGCTTTCCAAACCAAGACAGCATGGCAGAGATGCAGTTTGGGGTGTCAGGGCTGGCAGGGGAGGGTCAGGCTGTCCCACCCGAGGCGCGCTCTGTCGCGGCCGCGCTGCCCCACGCGGTTGGTGGAGCGGATGTAGAGGTGCCGGTGCAGCTCGTCGATCAGCACCAGGTGCAGGTTCATCTTCTTGCTGTGCAGCTCCAGCCTCAGGTCACTCAGCCCCTCCACCTGCAGGAGGGGACCCTCCAGGGAATCCACTGCTGACACCTGGGGGGGAAACAGGGGACAGTTTTTACACATCCATTCGTTCGACTCTCGCCATCAATTCGTTCGGTTTTGCAATTTTCTGTCACTGTCATATTTTCTGAAAAATCCCTTTGCCCAGGATTCTTCTCCTGGGAAGCTGAGAAGCCTCAGAGAAAAAGGAAAACAATATTATCTCATTTGCTTCTCCTGTGTTTTGCTGCTTTGGAATGTGGTTTGGAGATTGTTTATCCAACAGGTGATTGTTTCATTGGTTTCATGTGAGTTGTTTTCACTCATTGGCCAATCAGGGCCAAGCTGTGTCAAGACTCTGGAAGGAGTCACGAGTTTTCATTATTATCTTTTAGCCTTCTGTCTGTATCCTTTCTGTATTCTTTAGTACAGTTTAGTTTAGTATTCTTTAACATAATATACTATCATAGAATAATAAATGAGCCTTCAAGAACATGGAGTCAGATTCATCATTCCTGCCTTCGTCTGGGAACCCTGCAAATACAGTAATTTTCCTCTTGGATTAGGGGAGTGTCTGAACCCCAGGATGATTCTAGCCTTAAAACCTTTCTAAAGCAGAAAATCTTGAAGTAATATTTCTTTATTTCTATTCCCAAATAAATTATATAGAAGGGTCCAACATCCAAATAATTGAGATTTAATGCGCAGCCTTCAAATATTAAGCGTATGTATAAAACAAGTTAGTGAAAACACAGTTCTTAAATAAAAATCAAAGCATGGTTTATCCCCAAATAAGAGGATTATTAAGTAGAAAAGTGTTAGAAGAAGATAGTGACAATGCTGTTTGATGGTTGTTATTCTTTCCATTACAGAAACACCAAAAAACCCCATTATTCCAAATTCTGCAAATGGGAAGAAAATGGCTTAAATTTAATTTGTTTAAACTCACGACTGAAAAAGCTTAGGAGACCTCCTCCTTTAGTCTGCACAAGGGCTATGTCCTGTGGCTACACCATTTGAATATCTGAAATAATGACCAGCTGACATCCCATGGGCACTGAAATTCCCTGATTTCCTTTTCTATCCTAAAAATAAATGTGGACAAAACCCAAACACAGACAAAACCCATCAGGAACGACAAATCAGTGCCTAAAAGCAACACTCTCACTGTTCATCCCTCCCAGTTGGTTTTCTATTTAACAGAGATTTCCAGTTACTAATAAATAAATGATGGCATCCCTCTGTAGCTTCCAAACTCTCAGCGCTGATGTTGTAAGAAACTGGAAAGAGCATGTTTGGCATGCAGAGGTTTTAAATAAAATTTAAAAACCCATTCCCTGCTAACTGAGGATGCTGTCAGTGAAATGAGACATTTGCTTGCACTTCAGGATCTGGGTTCAGAACAAACCTGTCAGCCAAACATTAAAAATTAAAAGCAAAGATACAGTGAGCAGCCAGCCCAGCCAAGGGCTGCTCCCTCAGTACCAGTAAATATTAACTCTGCTGAAAGAACATCCATCACCAGAGTATTCCTTTGCTGGCCTCCAAGCCCAGAAAAACTTGGAATATCCATGGGACAGCCAGGCTTTTTATATTAATTTTTAAATCTCCTAACTTGCCACACAACACTATCCATCCTCTTCCTTCTCAGTATCCATCTAGACACAGTTGGGGAAGTTTGGCCATCACACATCATAAAACCACCCCAAAAATGATGGAAAACCCCAATTTCCTTCTCCCCAGAGGAGGTGACAGAGCTCACCCAAGTGGAGGAGCTCAGCAGACACCACGAGGAAAACTCAGGCAGAAGTGGAAATGTGAATTCCTCCTCTTCCTCTGGCAGGTGGAGCTTTTTTCCCAATTTTCCCCATTCCAAAGGAACTCTACTGAAAGAACATCCATCACCAGAGTATTCCTCTGCTGGCCTCCAAGCCCAGAAAAAAACGGAATTTCAATGGAACAGCCAAGCTTTTTATATTAATTTTTAAAACTCCTTACTTGCCATACAACACTGTCCGTCTTCTTTTTTTCCTTTATCCATCTGAGAACATCACACACCATAAAACCACCCCAAAAATGACGGAAAACCCCAATTTCCTTCTCCCCAGAGGAGGTGGCAGAGCTCACCCAAGTGGAGGAGCTCAGCAGACACCACGTGGGAAACTCAGGCAGAAGAGGAAATGTGAATTCCTCCTCTTCCTCTGGCAGGTGGAGCTTTTTTCCCAATTTTCCCCATTCCAAAGGAACTCTACTGAAAGAACATCCATCACCAGAGTATTCCTTTGCTGGCCTCCAAGCCCAGGACAAAACTGGAATATCCATGGGACAGCCAGGCTTTTAAAATTAATTTTTTAATCTCCTCACTGTCCATCCTCTTTCTTCCCAGTATCCATCTGGGAACGGTTGGGGAAGTTTGGCCATCACACACCATAAAACCACCCCAAAAATGATGGAAAACCCCAATTTCCTTCTCCCCAGAGGAGGTGACAGAGCTCACCCAAGTGGAGGAGCTCAGCAGACACCACATGGGAAACTCAGGCAGAAGTGGAAATGCGATTTCCTCTCCTCTTCCTTTGGTAGGTGGAGCTTTTTTCCCCAAATTTGCCCATCCCAAAGGCACTTGAATCCCCCCCAGTTGCTTCAGGGAAGCTACAACTACCCTGAGAGTGGATCAAAAATCCCACCAGAGCAAGGAGCAGGAGCAATTGATCACATTTTAAATATTTGTCATACTGAGAAACTGCGAGATGAAAAAGCAGCCAGAAATAAGTGAAAAGTGACATAAAAAAAATTCCAAGATATCCAGGAAAAGTTTTCTCTGAAACACAAAGAGTGGGAATTTAAATTTTCCACTCAGCTCTCCGGTTTTGTCTTACCAGTTCCTAAAGAGTTCATTGCTCACCAAAAATATTAGGGCCAAAATACAGTTCTCAAGAACATCTTTAAAAAAAAATAAAAATTGAATATTCAACCATTTATTATATTCATGTTCATGGAAGTCAAAGGAAGGTCTCCAGTTGGTTTAGATGGCAATAGAAATATTATGTTAAACACCAAACCAAATATTTTTCCTTTATGCAGTTTGGCTTACAGAAAGATGATTTAGGTCTTGGCAGCAAAGCAGCACCCAAGATTATATTTCAGAATAAAAAATATGAGATTAAAACCTTTGTGTGCTGGATAAGCCAGCCCAGATCACCATAAGTGACCGAAAGGCAGCAAAACCATCAATAAAAAATGCACAAAATTAAATATACAATACAGGCAGATCAACAGTGGAATTCTAGAAGGAACTTTTTTGACTTTATGGCCCCACTCAGCTCCTAACACACCAAAATTTGGATTATGCAAGTGATGCCAATCAGCTTTTAACACTCCCAGCAGCTGCTGCCTGCATCCAAAAGCACTAAAAGATGTGGAATGGGATAGAGAGAGGAAGAGTTATCCTGCAAGACTCCAGGTAACACTGATAAGGGAAAAGCAGCCCAAGAAAACCTGGAAATGAGATGTACAGAAGGACTACAAGTGCTTCCAGGCTCCAGAAAAAGCAGCTGATGGTCATTCCTGGCCCTTCTTTCTACACACACAGCTCAGTTAAATGGAAATAAAGGGATTTTTGTTCGTTTTTCTGCAGGGGGATCCCAGCATTGTGCTAGACTGGCTGGACACAAAATAATTACAGGTAAAAGAGCTCCCCCACATTAATCTTTGGGTAGGGGCTGGGGTGCAGAGAGGAGCCACAGCAACACAGAGCAGCTGGGAAAGGAACCAACAATAAACAAGTTGTCATTCTTGTGGAAAAAAACTGCTTTACAATGAGCAAATTGTACCAAAAGAATGGGCAGTGCCCACCAGCACCTCCTTTAATTCCTGAATTCAGCTCTCTCTCCCATTGAAAGCTGCTCATGAACACACAATAAGTGTAATTTAGTCAAACACTAATTAAAATATTGGCCTGGATTAGCAGAGAATTTGGCTTAGATGATCTGATAGCAATTCCTGATGTTCAAATCTTCTTATCTCTCTCTACTTATTAGTACCTACAACGAGCAAAGACCCTTTAGGAAACCGAGATGAAATAAGGCTGAAAAAAGAGCTGTGCTTTGTAGAAGCTGAAAATTGCAAGTTTATAGAAAATAACCATGGCAGCAGCACCATTAGGCAGCTTGTTTAAAGGTCACAGGCAGTTTAGAGCAGGGCTTAATTGCCTTAAAAAGAAAACACAGCTAAACACTTGCTTAGTGGAAGAGGAAATTTGGAAGGGTTTAATTCAGCATTTTACAACAAACGAGAACCTAAGTGTTAACAAGGTGTTTGTCAAAATTCTTTCTTTCCTGACTTCAGCCAAAGTTTCCCAATCTGCTTACAGTGAAATCTATTTATTCCCTCAAGGGGCTGAACCCCCACAGGCCTGGAAGTGAGCAGAGATAAAGAGAAAAGTCTCAATTTTTTTTTTTTTCAGAGAGGGGAAAAAACCAAAATAATGATAGAATTATAAAATCATGGAATCATGGAATGGTTTGGGTTGGAAGGGACATTAAAGATCAGCCAGTCCCCATGGGCAGGGACACTCTACTGTCCCAGGTTGCTCCAAAGCTCCATCCAACCTGGCCTTGGACACTTCCAGGGATCAGGAATCCACAGCTTCTCTGGGCAAGCTGTGCCAGAGCCTCACCACCCTCACAGGGAAGAATTCCTCCTTCAATTGTTAATTATTTTACAAGAAAACCAAATCATTTCTGGCTGGGAAACCCGTCTGTTCTGAATTTGGACAACAGATATAAAAACATGAACACACAACTGAGAAAGGTTTAGAGGCAACAATGTGGTGGGTCATAATTTGAGATTAAAAAAAAAAGTTGTATATAAACACAATCTGACAAAAGGGAAAAAGCTGAGCCCTCAGAATAAAAGAGTAAATAAATAAGCAACAACCCAGAAGGTTGCAGCTGCCTCGCTGGCGAATACAACAATGCTGACATTTAAAAGGAGAATTGATCTGCAGCTTTTACAAGGGACTCACTTTCACAAGGTACAGGAAAAGAAAATGACTAAAAACCAGCTGAAATAAGTGTAGGCAGAGCTAAACAAGCAGGTCACCGAATTCCATTTGCAGGAGATAAGGACTGAGCCTGCAACCTGCTGTGGAACAGCAAAGTCCTCACCCTGCAGCTTTGGGGACTTGGCAGGGGGCAGAGAGACACAACAGCCACAAATTGCCTCTCTTCCCTGGAACAGAATTCCCAGAGCAGCCCCTGGTCCCTGGAAGTGTCCAAACCAGGCTGGAGAGGGCTTGGAGCAGCTTGGGATGGTGGGAGGTCCATGGCAGGGGTGGCACTGGATGGGATTTAAGGTCCTTTCCCACCCAAACCTGTGAACCAAAGTGCTGTGATTTTGGATTAAGCCCTTTTGTGACCCAGAGATGAGGCAACTGATGGGACAATTAAAATAACTTATGAAATAAGTTATTAATAATTAAAGTTATTAATTAATAATTAATGTTATTATAATAACATTGATTGTTATAGTGACAATATTAGTGCTTTATGTGCTTCACTGTACACAACAAACAATAAACAATGCCATCAAAGAAGTTTTTTTTCCCTTCAAGAGAGAGGGGGAAATGTGGGAAGTGGATTTGTAGAGAACTCTCAAAGCCTGACAGAGAGCCCACATCTGCAAACGTTGAGGTGAGAAATGCTGACTTAGAAATGCCCTGGAATGGGACAGACATTGCTGAGAGAGAAATGGAACTGGAAACAAGTTCCAAAGGGTGGCCTTGCAAATAAGCCTGGATGCTTTGGAGGAATAGAACTGTGAAAGATGCATTGGAGTGGCACCCACCAGGGGTAATTTTAGATTATTGGCATTTAAAGCATTTACAGCAACATCACAGACCAAGAAACACTTATAATGCCTTGCAAGTAGGAAATAATTGGCTCCTGATTGTGATGGGGTGAATGATAACATCTGTATTGCCTCACCTTCACATAGGACTGAAAATGGAATAAAACTCCTCTCAGCTGTCCCATCTGTGGGTCAGAAAAGGGCTCAATCCAATGCTGTGAGAGGCAGAACAGCAGCAAGAAACACTCCCAGGTGCCACCCAATTCCTGTGCCACCCACTGCCCGGCACAGGAGTGTGACAGATTGAGCAAAAGCCATGGAAAAAGCAACTTGAGAAAAGGCAGGGGAATAAATAAAGCTGTTGGACATGAGTTGTACCTGGAGAGCAGTGAGAAAATGTTTACTTCAGCAGGGTTTGTTTGTGTTCTCTATTTTTACCCACCTGAAACCTCCAAATGACTCCTAATTTTATTAGCAATAAAATAAGCAAGGAGCTCCTGAATTTAAGGCTGCAAAATTCCCACATTTTTGATGGACAATGCAGGGAATCACAGAAGGGTTGGAATCACAGAATTCCAAAAACCAAAAGCTTGGGAAGCACTTGCAGCCTCCACTGCTGGCAACACTTAACAAGCACATGATTAAACCTGCTTTAAACTGCATTTACATCTTTTAATTCCAACCTTGACAAGTTTTATCAAGGCTGTGGTTTTAATTCCAACATCTTTTGGATACAATGGTTTTTAATTTTGGATATATCTTTTGGATTTAATATCTTTTCATTCCAACCTTGACACAAGTTTTCTCAAGGCTATCAAGTTTTCTCAAGGCTGTGTTTCATCTGTAGATTTGTTGCACTATTTTGGTTGCAAGGTGATTCAGGATGAAGCTGAAAAGTGATGCCCTTTGAGGATGGGCCAGCCAAACAATGGGATACAAGGAAAACTTAAGAAATAAGAAATCCAAGGGTTGAGAATTAATTGTCCGATACCAAATTGCCACAGCACAGTGTGAGGTGGCATCAAAACAAATCAGGGAATAGGAATTATTAAAATGATCCTGAACTTTAAAACCACCCTGGTGATCCTAAAAGCAGAGTCTTCAGGTAAAATCATGGAAAACAGGGAAAGCACCAGAGATCAGTGATGGTATTCCTGAAAATTCCTGATATTCCTAAAAACAGGAAAAGGAGCAAAGGAACCCAGGGGATGAGGATTAACGAGGAGCTGATGGACAGCACTGGGTGGATATTCAGGTGAGGGAAGAAATTGCTCCCAATTTTGTTCACCTTTCAAAATTTTGTAAGAATCAACAAGCAAAAAGCACAGAAGGAGCTATAAATTATGATTATGGTTCCTTGGCAATATTTTGGGAAGAGCTGAACTGACTCCCCTTCATGGCATGAAAGGATTTGTGAGCAAATGATGCACAAAAAGGGGGGGACTGACACAGATGACTGAAGCTGAGAGGGTTGGAAAATCACTTTGGAAGATTCTGAGCTACACACACAAAAAGTGCTCAGTTTGCAGGAAAACAGCTCATCCTGGGACAAGCAAACTGATCTGAGAGGGAAAGGAGAGTAAAAAATGTACAAACAAAATAAAAAAGTTATTTTGGACAAAACCTGGCTGAAACACCTTAACACAAAGGACAAACAGCTTTTATTTATTTCTCTCAAGTGTTCCAATGGCAATGACCAAACACTGTTTTCCCTCTGCCAACTTTTAAATATTTATAAAATTATGTTCCTCACTTGCTGTCCTTTCCTCCAGCTAGAGAAATTTAATTCTTTTGCATTTGCCTCAGTCACCCATCAATCATTCTCCTTCCTCCTCCACTCCTGTAATTCATCAATGTCTTTCTAGCAACAAAGTGCTGGAACCAAAAGTGGAGCTCAAGGAAGAGAGGGGCTGAAAACAAGAGGTTTATCCAACTGCTCACTTGGACCTGAACACAAATTCTGCAATTTCTCCCCCAGCATGGACAAATTACTTCCCTGAAATGGCAGAATTATCCACTGGCACGACAGAATTACCCAAGATTTTTTCCTTTCACTTCTCATTTCCATTTTCATCCCAAATGTTTCAAATGCTTTAGTGAAAACTGAATTTATTGCACCTTTCTGCCAGCTTTAAAGCTGCATTTTCAAAGCAGTTCAATCCCATTTATTTATCCAGATTTATTCAATCTGGATTATTTTATAGTGTCCCATAACCCTTCAACAACTTTTTTTCATGCTGTTGCTGCAACGTTTTATTTGGGATAAAATTCTCTCTTACACCCCAGAGTTTAAAAAAGAATTCCTGGATTCTTGAATTCCAGCAATCACAGCCCAGTGGTTGCGGGAAAAGCATCCTCTGTATTCCAACTCTGCTCCACCTCCACCACAGCCTGATTTCTTATTAAATTTGTTAATAAATCAGCTTTTACCAGCTGAAATGAAGGGCTGTTATTAGCAGAGCCAAGAGCCCCCTGGTGATGCTCTGAGGAGAGCTGGGGTGAAGCACGTGGCCATGGAAATCAGCTTTAGGTGCTAAAACTTCATGCAAGAGACTGCCCTGAAAATGCAAATTACAGCAGGAAAAGAGTGAGAGCAAGTCCTTGATAACTATGGAAAAAAAAATAAAGTGTTTTTAAGGGAAATTCCATGTTCTAATGTGTTTAAGGTTAGCCTTAAGTTCATTTAAAAAATAATCAAAGCAGAATTTAAGGAAAAAAATTAAATTTAAAAAATTTCTTAAATATTAAAAAAAAAATCTTAAATTTAAGGAAAAAACAGGGAAAAAATTACAGAAGAGAGGTGAAAAGTGATCTAAGAATAAAAACCCAAATCCTTCTGCATAAAGAACTTCTCAGTATTCTACCAAACTCAACTCAGATCCTCCTTGTGTGGCCCCAGACCTTTCAGACACACTAAGCCCATGATTTCTGTGGTTTTTGGAATCACCAGAACATTTTACAGGTACAAATGGAATTAATAAAATGAACAAAAAATAAGGTGCCTCTTGCTCACCTGTCCTTCACCTTAAGAAATCAGATTTGCCAATCATTAACAATTAACAGAAACCTCCCATGAAATGAGAGATCTCACTTCTCAAAAGAGAATTTCAAGCAGAGCCAAAATTTAAATTTACCTATAAAACCCCAGGATGGTCTGGGTTTTTATAGGTAAATTTAAAAAGGTTTCATTTCTACAGGATCCCAAACAAGCCCAGCTCTCTTATTTCCACTTAATTCCAAAATACAAAACTCTTCCATGGCAGCACCTGAATCCCAGAGCTGCACTAAGGAATGCAGAAACCAAATGAAAGTGTTTTTATTGATTTTCCTTGTTCCAGCTGAAAGGCAGGCAGTAAATAAAATGCAGGCTGAGAAGTGCATTGTTATTTTTATTTATTTCATTATTCCAGGCTACTGCAGGTGTAAGAACTCTGCTCACTACAAGGCATTTTTCATTGAAAGGCTCTCCTCGTGCCATCCTGAGGACAGCCACAGGTGGCAGCTGCAGTCAGGTAATAAAAATGAGATTTTTACATCTCAGCCATGCCCAGGGCTACAAACAGCCAGTTTTGCAAGGAGGTGTTGGCACTCCAAAGGATTTTCCAGAGGATGAACTGGAATGCAGAGGAGGTTGTTGAGGAGGACACAGAATCAGAATTTGGTTTCTTAAACCTCATCCATGGCAGGGACACCTCCCACTGTCCAGGCTGCTCCAGCCTGGCCTTGGACATTGCAGGGATGCAGGGGCAGCCCCAGCTGCTCTGGAACGAGATGTTTATTATGGGATGAGTAAATATTTTACACACAGAGAAAAAAACATTTCAATATTTTAAAACCCTTGTTTGACTCTCTCTTCTCACAGCAAGTGGGGCTCCTCATCCTCACTGTTCTCCAGGATGTCCCTGCCTTGATTTCTCCACTATCTCCTCTTCTTTGTTTCCCAGAGCAGCTGGGGCTGCCCCTGCATCCCTGGCAGTGCCCAGGCCAGGCTGGACACTGGGGCTGGAGCAGCCTGGGATGGTGCGATTGGAATGGGATGGGGTTGAAGGGCCCTTCCCACCCAAACCATCCTGGGATTCTGGGATTTGGGACACTCAGAATCCACCCCAAGGGATTTTTATGGAAGTTGGGGATGGAAAAGGGAAGGGAGACCCTTCCTGGAGCCCTGAGATTCCCAGTGAAGCCCCCAGATCCCAAAATTCCTTCCTAGAGCAGAGTCGGGGTGGGGATGGATCCAATCCCAGGTGGGAGAGCTGGGAATGGAGGGAATTCCCTGGGAGAGGGAGACTGGGGTGGGATTTTGGGAAGGGATTCCCAGAGCAGCTGGGGCTGCCCCTGATCCCTGGGATGTCCAAGGCCAAGCTGGACACTGGGGCTGGAGCAGCCTGGGATGGTGGGAGGTGTCCCTGCCATGGATGGGATGGGATTTAAGGTCCCTTCCAACCCAAACCATTCTGGAATTCCATGATTTCTGCACAGCATTTCCACTTTTTAACAGCCCTTCCTGTTCTGCCCCTGGTGTCACCCAGTCACTCAGCTGTGTTGTAAAGTCCTACCTTTAAAAACACAAAACCATTTTTTTATAAAATGCCAAATGTGTAGGGTGAAAGTGATCAGCTCCAAAAAATCCTCCTGCTATTATGACATCACAAAGCAGAGCATATAAAAATATATATATATACATATTATTAATTTCCTGACATTAAAGACCTAAAGTTTAAGTCTTTAACACTGGAAAAAAAAGAAGAGTAGGTGCTGGAGCATTCCCTGCTTCTGGAGAAACAAAATACTGACAGCTTTTTATTTCCTGGGAAAAAGACACAGGAGAAGGATGAGCCCATGAGGAAAACACCAACTCCTCACTCTGGAATTGGGGGGAAGTGAAGTGAATAATCAAAGGGCTCCATCCTTCCTTCTTCCCACCTTCATTCCCAATCCTTCTTGTCTTCCTAATAAAGAAAAAATTCAGGTGGAAATAGCAATGATCCTCCCTCTTATCCCATGGAGAGATTTCTGCAGTTTCAGTGTTTACTGCCTGCCATAAGGGCAAATCCAGACACAAAACCAAAGCAGCCTGAAGAGTTTTTATTTAATTATATGATATGACCTTAAATTACTTTACTCAACAATATTTCTTCACTGTTTTCAGCATTGCAGCTCTTAAATTATAGAAACAAATGGAAAATATTAAGTTTTCCCTATGAGGACCTCATGTGTCAACAGTAGAATCAGAAGAATTAAAGTAACAGCACAGATCTCCATGATCTTGAGCTCATTAATTTATTAATTACTATGCAGAGCATAACCAGTGCACAGCCCAGTGCTGGGGAGACTGGACATGAAACTGTTCCATTGCAAGGGTGAATCTCCTGTCCTGGCCACTGCTGATCTCTGCTCTGGCTTCTGGTGGTGTGGAGCACTCCCAGAACATCTCCTCTGCAAGAACTTGGGTTCCTCATTCCAGCAGCCAAGCTCAGGCTCCCAGGGAAGTGACATCAGTGTCCCTGATGTGACAGTGGGAGGTGACAGTGTCCCCGGCCCCTGCTCAGCTCCCCTCTCTGGAAACTGTCCTTAGGCAGCATCTCCTGGCTCAGAATTCCCCCTCAGCAGCAGAGCACAGAATTATGGAATTGTTTAGGTTGGAAAAGAGCTCTCACACCATCGAGTTCAACCATTCCCAGCAGTGCCAAGGCCACCACTGCTCCATGTCCCCAAGTGCCACATGCACATGGCTTTTAATCCCTCCAGGGATGGGGACTCCATCAACACAGCCCTTTCCATGAAGAAATTCTCCCCAGACTCCTCCTTGAGGCTCCCCTGGCCCAGCCTGAGGCCATTTTGTCCTCCGGTCCCTGATCCCCCCTGGCAGGGACTTGTGCAGAGCCAGGAGGTCCCCCCTGAACCCTCTTCTTGTTTTATGTTAAACAAAAACCACCCACAGATGGCTGCACGTGCACTGAAGTGCCCCATAAAAGTGAATATTGCTGTCAGTAATTCAGTGTGTGAAAAACCAGCTCCATTTCAGGCAAATGTACAAACTCACTCTATCAAAAAGGCACATAAAGAAATGGAAAATAACCAAAATGCATTCCAGCTCCAACAGGCATTTTATCTGTTCCAGACATTCCCAAATTCTCCAAAGCTTCACAATTCAAAGGATGCTGGAAATGAGTTCTTTTAGACGCCCTGTAATGTGCAATTATAGGACAGCAAACCTGTGCTCCTGGAATTATCAAGATGCTGGAGAAACACACAACAGGAACACCTGATATTTGTGTGCTGCTCTGGCTGGATACAGAATCAGAAAGCAAAAAAAGCTGTCACTTAAAAAAAAAAAATTAACTTCATACAAATGTAAGCTGTCACAAAGTACCTCTGCATTGTGTTTATCCAACTGGGAAAAGCTGCCAGTCTTTTATTAACAATCCTTGCCTGCATTACTCAGTCACTGCACATTAGAACCAGCAGCTGGAGAGTTTTGAGTGATAATGAAACCTGTAACAAGCCATCCTCAGCCTTCTTTTCCAAACAATAAGGGAATTAAAATTTCAATTTAAATGCAGAGGTTTGAAACACGCTTCAGTGGCAAAATTACTTCAATTAATGTGAGTGGAATACAAAGAGCAGGCAGCAGGGATGGGATGCAGCAGGCTGGAATGATGCAAAGGTCTGATTCTGACTGCATGGATCACAGGGCTACAGGAACAGCATCAATCAGGGCTGCAAGGGCAGGGGGAGGGCTGCAAACTCCTGCTCAGAGCACTCTGGGCTTCTCCTGAGCCACCAGCAGCTGTTTACCTCGAGGGATGAAACCAAAGGACAGGCAGATCTATGGACACTGTGCCTCCCTGACAGATCAGCAATGATTTTACATAATGTTCCTATCATATCAAAGGAGAAGGGAATTATCCCCAGCCAGTGAGTGATTACAACATCACAGCTCTGTTAACACAAGATGGCAAAAGCCAATGAGCCTGCAGTGATTTTTGGCCAGGGAAAAGCTCCAAATGCAGGTGAATTACTGTTTCTTTATACAGGCACATTTGTCTTCAAATGAGAATTGCAAGTGTCAATGAGTGGCTGAAATTGAATGTTCAATTTCCACTTGAGGTTTCTCTGCATTCCTTGATATATATTCAAAAAAGCTCATGAACTAACAGCTGCTTTTTATATCATTACTATTTGATTTATTAGAAAATATTTGCTATGCTGAAAACAAAACAACAACCAAACAGAGCAGCAGCAGAAATGCTGCAGAAGTCTATAAATCACAGAGATCTGATGCTGTCTTTCCCTCATAGCCACAGGCAACTTTACCCAAGCACACATATTTATACACACAGAAGTGTTTATATTTAAAATAACCATATAAAAAATATTGCAAACCAGTTAATATCAAATACACAGGTTGAAAACCATTCCTAAAGCATAATGGATCAGAAATCTTAAGCAAGGTTATTTTTCTTCTTACACTTCCTAACACGGATTTCAAATAGGAAATAGATTACTTGTCTGGTATTTTGAAAAGAATATTTTTAAATCAAAAAGGAACCCTCAAAAAACCACAAAACAAAACAACCCCCCCCCTAAAAAAAACCTCAAAAAATCCCCAAAACAAAAAAAAAAAAGCCAAAAAAAGCCAAAAAAATCCACAAAAAACAAACAAACAAAAAAAAAACCAAAAAACCAAACCAAACAAACAAAAAACCAAAAAACAAACCAAAAAGCAACCAAAGCAAGCAAACTGGTGAAAAAAGCACTAACATTCCAACTCATACTGGTGGCAACTGTGAGTATCATGTTCCTACACTGGACACTCTTAATTTCCACCTCCTTTTTCACATCTGACAATTGAAAATATCAGGCAAACACCACACTTTGATTTTTATTTCTGGAGCTGCTCAAGGCCAGGCTGGACAGGGCTTGGAGCAGCCTGGGACAGTGGGAGGTGTCCCTGCCATGGCAGGGGTGGCACTGGATGGGATTTCAGCTCCTTTCCAATCCAAACCATTCCATGATGCTGTGACTGCAGCAGGGCTGGCACAGGAGAAGAGGAGGAACAGAAAAACAAAGGGAAGGTGATGGCAGAGTGAAACCAGACACGAGGATGTGACAGAAACAACAAAAACCACGTGGGTTCCACAGGTCTACAGTGGCATCCAGCTGTGGGAAATCCAGCACAGGGAACAAGGCAAGGTTTACAAAGTCATGTTTAAGGTGAAATAAGATAAAGCAAAAAAGAGGAAATTAAAGCTCAGGGTGACAATTTCCAGCTCCTTCTCTTGTTGGGTAATGACATTAAAAAGAAGTGAAGAGGCACAGCTAAGAGAGACAACAAAGGGCAGTGAAGGGGGAAAAAACAAAATAAGGCAATGAAAAGATGGTCTTAAAGGCACTGTCTGGCAAAGAGGAGTAAGAAGCAGAGACAGCACTTCTTCCTCTACTTTTTGTGGTTCAGGATGGAAAGGACCTCTGGAGAATATCAAATCCACTTCCCTGCCCAAGCACGGGCACCTAGAGCCATGTCCAGCCTGGATTTGGAAATTTTCCACACAGGGAGACTCCAAACCCTCTCTGGGTCTACAGAGCTTGAACTTGTTCAAGTTTTCAACCATCCCTGCAGTAAAAAAGAGCTGGTTTAGGATCAAATGATTCCTTTTGTTTCAGGCTGTGCCCATTCCTCTTCTCCCATCCCTGGCACCATAAAGGAGAGTCTGGCTCTGTCTCTTTGCACCCTCCCATTAAATAATAATAACCATCAAAAACATCTCCCTGAGGATTGTCTCAGCCTCTCTCCACGTGTGAGATGCTCCTTAACCATCCCTGTAATCCCCCACTGGCCTGGACCCAGTAACTCCACCTGTCTTTACTGGACTGAGCAGAGAAGAATCACCTCTCTTGTTTTTAATTCCTAAAGACAGTTCCAGGAAAGGAAGGACTGGAGCCTGGTCAGGAAATGTGCTTGTTAAGTTTAGAAATAGAAAGATTGTTATTAGAGAAGTCCAGGAAACTCCTGGACTGTGGCATTCACATTCTCTGAACAGAGAGATATAATTCTCTCTCTCGAAGTTTTTTTTTTCCTGGAGAAAGAAGAAAAACAACAGAGAGAAGAAGAGAAAAACAATTTTTATCTCTATTCTCTGCTCCTGTTGTTTTGCACATGTGGAATGTGTTAGGAAGATTGTTTACCTGAAGTGATTTGTCAATTAGATTTTGCTGAGGATTGTTTTGTTTTCTTGGCCAGTTGGAAAAAGCTGTCCTGACTGTCAGGAGACAGTCACAAGTTTTCTTTATAGTAGAGCATCTTTTTAATATAGTGCAGTATAATGTGATATAGTTTAATAAAGCAATTGTTCAGCATTCTGAACCACTGGAGTCAGATGCCAACCATTCCTTCATCAGGGGCACCCTGATTTTACTGTACTGGACAAGACTGGAACTGCAAGGCAAGCTAATAAAAGAGATGGAACTGAAGAGAAAAAACACTTGAAGGAAGGGAGAAGAAGAGATTAACCAGGAGCTGGAAGTAAGCAGAAAGGAGCAAGAGCCATGGGAAAAGAATCACAGAGTCACAAAACCAGTTAAGGTGGAAAAGATGTCTGAGATGGCCAAGTCCAACCTATGGCCAATGCCCACCACTGAGTGCCACATCCAGGATTCCATGGACACCTCCAGGAGTGGGGACTCCAAACCCCTCCTGGCAGTTCAGTCCCACCTCTGATCACCTTTCTGTTAAGAAATTCCTCCTCATGCCCAACCTAAACCTTAAGCCTTGTCCTCTCATGCAGACAATGAGGCAAACCCACCTAAACTGTGTGAGAACCTCCCCTGTGAATGATGACCAAAGCTGTGAGTGCATTCTGGGGAGGAAAGAGAGGGACACAGAACAGTTCCTTCTGTTATAAAAATGGGTTTGAAATAATTGGTGAGATTTTAAGAAAGATGATGATCCAGGTAGGGGGTCTGGAAAATTAATTTTGAAATGAAGTATGAGACTGCAAAAGAAGGAGATGGGAGGGGAAAGGGGACAGAAAGGGAGCAAAAAGGGGATGGAAAGGGGACAAAAAGGGGATGGAGGGGGAACAAAAAGGGGAGGACAAAAAGGGGGGGCAAAAAGGGGAGACAAAAAGGAGAGACAAAAAGGGGAGACAAAAAGGGGAGACAAAAAGGGGAGACAAAAAAATGGGGTACAAAAAAATGTGGGACCAAAAGGGGGATGGAAAGGGGGCAAAAAGGGGATGGAAAGGGGGAAGGGGGTGGAAGGGGGCCAAAGAGGGGGGCCCAAGAAAGGGGATGGAAAGGGGGCAAAAAGGGGGACCAAAAAGAGGGGATGAAAAAGGGGAGACCAAAAAGGGGGCAAACAGGGGATGGAGGGGGGACAAAAATTTCTGTTAAAAGGGTGACAAAAAAGGGTGACAAAAAAGGAGTACCAGCATGTCGGTGGCGTTGAGGTAGCGCTTGCTAGCCATGCACTGCTCCAGCTTCTGAGGGACCTGCTTGATGTTCTCAATCTCATCCAGGAGGTTCAGGACGTGCTTGTGCTCGATGCCCTCGATCCACAGCTTGCGCAGCTCATCCCGTTTGCAGTGCAGCAGCATCTTGCAGGACAGCAGGTTCTCCTTCACCTGCAGCAGCACAGCAAGGGTTAATGGCATCTGTCCCTGCAACTGAGAGCAGCCCATCCCCAGTTTTGTTTTATTAGGCATTCCAAATTTACTTTATTAGAAATTCCAAAAATATCACCAGGGTAAAACCAAATTTGATTTTCTTCGTGCTGTCTTGGCTGAGGGGAACTTTATAGACTCTAAAAACTGAACTTCTCTCACAGTGAAATGTTCTTTAATGTGAAAATTTAGCTGAAGTACCACAATCCAATGAAACCCAGCCACAACCAAAGCCATTTCCCAAAACCCAATTCAGTATTTTGGCAAACTGCAAGAATCTAATTTTCTGTGGAAGCAAATAAGCCACCGCTAATTTTCCTGCTGCAAACATTTTCCATCTGCCTATTAAATCTTTTGGCAGTCTCCTCCTTTCTTCAGGTTTGGTGGCTTTTTCTCTGAAACATGACCAGCTAAGAGTAAAACCATTTTCCCAATAACTTGAGCAATACCAGGTTTTTTGGAAGTTTTAATCAGAACATGTATGAGCTCAAATCAGCATTTCCATTATTTATCAAGCCATTACAAACCCTTCAGTGCTGCCATGCAGTTTGGTTCTGAGCCTCATGCCATCATCCAAGTGATAAAATCTCTAATTTTTCTCCATTTAGGCAACACCAAGAGTTTTCCTTCTCCATTCCCTCACCTCACAGCATTCCCTGCTTTCAGATTCTCCCTGGTAAGGTCAGTGTAACCCAGCTTTTCCTGCTTCATGCAAATCAACAATCCATGCTAAAATGTGGAAGCAATTAGCAGCACAGCTTCACACATTGCCTTCACACCACTCTTGTTTTGTGATAACTTATGAATACTTGGGGCCCAACCTTTTCTCAGGCTGAACTCTCACTGAATAACACATGAAGAGAGACACTCAGAAGGAGCCCTTCAATTTATTTTTAAATAATGAGCCTTTAAAGCATTCCACAAATCCCACTTCAGCTGCACTTTCTCCTACCTTGTTCACCTGAAGGCTGTTAAAAAAAAAAAATCTATGTGAAAAACACATCAGTGGACCAATAACGGACACTGGTAAATAAAAACTGCTCCATAAAACAGCCTCTGTCCAGAGGCAGGAGAGTTTGAGATTTCTAAACTGCACTTTCAAAATGTCTTTCTGAAAAGAGAAGCATGGAAAAATCCTCAGCCAACAAAAAACCCCTCATCTAGGAGTGTCCTAAAAAGCAGCAGCAAACTAAAACACACACTGAGATCATTTCATATCTAATCCCTGTTCAATACATTAATTGGAAATGTTCCACTGGCCTGGCACGGCTTCATCAGTGGACTGCAGCTACAGAGAGCCAAATTAGGTCAGCAAACAACCATGGGGCCAGGAGGAATCTAGCAGCCATGAGATTGGTCAGCAGAAAAATGATGTGAGAAGTAGAAAAGTAAGGACAAATAGAACAATGGTCTGTGCATTAATGCTTGGCTAGAATAACTCCCTAAGCTACAGAAAAGTTTATCTAGTGAGGTATGAGGGAGTTCTAAGTTAATACTGGAGCTCTGTGCGTTGTGTTTTAAGGCTCACAAGCAGGTGTTGGATTTGAAATGAGCCAGCATTGTTTAACCAAAGGTACCTGTGCTTACAGTGGTTGGATGGAACTCCTGTCAATGTGCTTTTGCTTTGTGGGATTGGCCAAAAACTTAAAAAGTGAGTTGTGACATTGAGTTCTTGGTCTGCTGGCAGGGATGTGAGCTGCTGGCATCTTCCCATTGTCACAGCCATGGAATGAGGCTGATGCTGGAAAATCAAACAGCTCAAGGCACGTTCCCAGCAGCCCTGTCCTGTTTGTGATTTGTACAGAGACCCCAGCTCAGTGATACTGGGAGCAGGGCAAGGAATGAACAGCAGATCTTTAAAAAACCCTCCCCTTGGGAGCCCCAATTGGTTCTGCTTTGTAATTCAGTTTTACAGAGGCAACACCTCTGTAGCTAAACCCAAAACTAAACCTTTCCACCAGGAGCCCACACAAGAATTGACTAGAAAAGGCAGATCCCTGATGTCAGAACCCAGGACATCCCTCTGGCTGTCCTGGATGGCTTCAGCCCCTGCCAGGGGGCTCAGAGACCTTGGCACAGAGCCCAAGACCCCTGTGCCTTTGATTATGACCCATGGAAAAAATTACCACCTTTATATGAAGAATTAAAAGTCAAGAGAGTTTCAGTAGAATAATAGTTTGTCATGGGGCGAAAAATAGATTTTTTGGGGTTTTTAGAATGGGGGTTCAGAGGGCAAGATGGAGGAATTTGGCTGTGCCTTGTCCTTCTTTCTTCTTCTTCCTAGCCTCCATGTTCTGGGTGATGTTGGCACTTTTGGATTGGTTTAGAGTAGAAGCTCACTGTCTAACATAGGTGATGGGTATTGGGAAGTTATGGTAAATAATGTACAAGTAGTTTTTAGTATAAAAAGATAACACCATCCCCAAGGTGGTCAGTGTGCCTCTGTCTGACCTGCTGGACAGACCTCAGCAGGCCAGACAAAGAATGTTATAGATAAGAAACAATAAACAACCTTGAGAACAAGAACAGAAGAGGTCTGACTCCTTCTTCGACTGCTGGGCTGGGAAAAGAGACTTTCTGACACATCTCAGGGTCACTCTGAGCAGCAGAGACTCTGAGCCCCAGAAGGATCTGGAATATCTGTCCCTTGTACAACTCCCACCTTGCACAGAGGGGAACACGAAGAGCAAGCCTCAGAGTGTAACACAGATTGATGACAAACCAGATCTGGGCCTTCCTGTGAGATCAGGTCAAAACCACTTCAATACATATTGACCAAAACCAATAAGCAAACTTAAATACCAAAAGGTCCCTCACCCTCACACTCATTCATCTAGGTGGGACCCAAAGGTCACACCACTCTCTGCTTGTCTTGACCTCTGCAAAGCTCTGCACACTGTGTGAAGCCAGGCCACTGCCTACAGTTGATTTCAAATTTAGTGGAATTGATCTCTGCTTTCAGAGTGCTGAGCTTTGTCCATAAATCCTGGAATGAACTCTTACCCTTGGAAAGCAGCAGAATGTTCTCATTTTCTTTGAAAATGTTAAATGAATTTTCAAAGCCAGAAGGGTCAGTATGTAACCCACCAAGGGTAAAAATTTGCTGCTCCTAAAGCACTTCTGGGAAAGGTTTTAAGCTGAGACTGCCACAGAGCCAGGAAACAAATTGAAGTAAGAAAAATTTGGTGCCTGTTTTGTAAAGTTTAGGTACAGCAAACTGCACAGGAAGTGCAAGATAGGAGCACAAAGAACTCTACTGCTGCTGCTGCAGGCACAGAGCAGCTCAAACAAGTCCCCAGCCACGAGTGCCAGAGTTATTTACTGGCACCATCCCCTGAAGTGTGAGCACTCAAAATGCAGAAAGATTCGGGGGCACAGAGTTCATGGGCGTTCACACAACACAGCTGAGCTTGGAAATAGCATCAAAATTCATATTCTGTGAGCAAAAAGCAAGATGATGAATCACCCAGACTATTCAAGAGGTGGCTGAAGGCCAAGATAGCAAAACATGAAAAGATGAGATGGAAAGGTGTGAGCTCAGCAGCCCTGGAGACTTCAAAAACCTGGGAGCAACATGCCCAGACAATAAATGAACAGGGGCACTGCAGAGCTTTGTGCTTCACATCCACCTCTCAGTTTGACTTTTAACAACTTCTCTTCTCAGGGAGATCCAGCTGAAAATGCTGCCAGAAAGACACAGCTTGGGACAATGAAGGACTGGAAGGTCCTGCAGTGACAGTCACTGCTATTCAGGACTAACTTAAAATTAGAGTCATGCCAAGATGTGGGGTTGAAAGGACCTTGAAAATCATCTTTCAACCCCTTCCACCATCCCAGGCTGCTCCAATCCCAATGTCCAGCCTGGCCTTGGCCATTGCAGGGATGCAGGGGCAGCCCCAGCTGCTCTGGCAATTCCAGCCCAGCCAGGAATTCCTCATTGCCAAGATCCCATCCATGTCACTGCGATATTTTCTGAAAAATCCTTTGGCCAGGATTTTTCTCCTGAGAAGCCTCAGAGGAAAAGAAAAACAATAATTATCTGGTGCTGTGGAATGCAACAAGTGCATCTTTGATTGATCTCATGTGGTTGTTTCTAATTAATGGCCAATCACAGTCCAGCTGTCTCAGACTCTCTGGTCAGTCACAAGATTTTATTAACATCCCATTCCTCTTCTTTCCTTGCAAGCCTTCTGATGAAATCCTTTCTTTTGTTCTTTTAATATAGTTTTAATATGTCATTTTCTTTTAATATAATATATATCATAAAATAATAAATCAGCCTTCTGAAACATGGAGTCAGATCCTTATCTCTTCCCTTATCCTGGGACCCCTGTGAGCACCACCAGACATCCATGCCTGCCCTCTGGCACTGGGAGCCATTCCCTGGGTGCTGTCCCTGCAGGCCTTGGCCCCAGTCCCTCTGCAGCTCTCCTGGAGCCCCTGCAGGCCCTGCCATGTGCTGGAAGCTCTCC
>NW_005054430.1:610485-611534 GCF_000277835.1 Geospiza fortis | reverse complement strand
ATGGGAATTTAGAAGGAATTTAGTGGTAACAGAACTTTCTCAACTCAATTTTCATTCCATTCAAAATGATGATGAGAAGCTGGAAAAACAGAGGGAGAAACAAAAGAATAAAACAGGACGTTGGAGCTTCCATCACTGGTGGTTACTGGTGGCAAAACCACAAATAAAACAGTAACAGACAGGAAAAAAGGAGATTTGCAGCTGGAGCACAGCCTGTGGACCTCACACATGCTGGATTAAGTTGTTATCTGACCCTGAGATGGGGCAGCTGAGAGGCATTTTAAAAACTTTTATTCCAATTTCATTCTCATGTGAAGGGTGAGACAATACAGATGTTATAATTCACCCCATCACAATCAGAAGCCAATTATTTCTTAATTACAAGACATTATAAGTGTTTCTTGGTCTGTCAGCTTTAGCCACACCATGCTGTAAATGCCTTAAAACCAATAATCTAAAATTACCCCTGGTGGGTCCCACTCCAATGCATCTTTCACAGTTCTATTTCTCCAAAGCATCCAGGCTTATTTGCAAGGCCACCCTTTGGAACTTGTTTCCAGTCCCATTTCTCTCTCAGCAATGTCTGTCCCATTCCAGGGCATTTCTAAGTCAGCATTTCTCATCTCAACGTTTGCAGATGTGGGCTTTCTGTCAGGCTTTGAGAGTTCTCTACAAATCCACTTCCCACATTTCCCCCTCTCACTTGAAGGGAAAAAACTTTGTTGATGACTTTGTTTATTGCTTGCTGTGCACAGTGAAGCACACAAGGCACTATCACTAATATTGTCACTACAGCAATCTGTCTTAGGTTGAAAGATGTGGCAGGGGGTGTGTTCTATTCCCACCTGTCAGAGGTGGGGCAGTGATCTCTGTTCATGGGGCAGTTTTTTCTTTATCTCTGCCACAGCCAACCCTCCCTCCAGGAGATCTCTGCTGTCCATGGCCACTGAGTGTCCCTGCAGGGCTGATCCAATTCCAGCATCCCATGGGGAGATGCTGCGCCCAGGGGAGGAGCCAAGCATTCCTACCTGGATCCAATCTGAGCCTGG
>NW_005054430.1:608416-610117 GCF_000277835.1 Geospiza fortis | reverse complement strand
GTATTTGTAATTTTAATCAGGCTTTTTTTGTACTATTACATTTGTACTTTAATTTTCCTAGTAAACTCTTATTCCTACTCCCAAGAGAGGAGAAAAAGCCTCTTAATTTCAAATTTATAACAATTCAGTGAGAGGCGGTTTACATTCTCCTTTTCTGGGGAGGCTCCTGCCTTCCTCAGCAGACACCTGGCTTTCCAAACCAAGACACAATGTATATAAACTGCACAAATCCATGTCCCACGTGCCAAAGAGAGCACCCCGAGGGCTGGCACCTGCTTGATCTTGTTGCGGGAGTTGGTGATGCGCTCGGTGATGCTCTGGTAGGTGCGGATGGCCGTGGTCAGCTCCGTGTAGTGCTGCACGATCAGCTCGTCCAGGTCGCGGTCGCACTTCTCGTACGCCTCCTCCAGCCGCCCCTTCTCGTTCTCCCGGTCCTCCACGTCATCGCTGGTGGATAAAGTCCTGAGGACACCAAGATGGCAAAAGTTATTGGGAGTTTATTAGGTAGAGATCTGTGGGGGATAGAATATAAGAAAATAAAGATGGTGTAGAAAGTAATCTCACCCCTGAGGAGCTGCAGCTGGGCCAATTATCAAAGATTAGGAACAGGCCTGGCTTGAACAGGCCACAGCTGTAACCAAGGAGAAGAAGAGTGATATAAAAGAGTGGGGTGGCTGGGTGAGGAGGGAATTGGAGTCAGTTGGGTGCTTTGTGAAGAGTCAGTGCTCTGAGGAGCTGCCCATGAGAAACACCAAAAAGCTTTAGAACTTCTGTGATAGGAGAGAACAGTATGGAACCCCTGCAATAAGGTGACAACAGAAATCAATGCACTGTGAGAAAATACACCCCATCAATGCTGTGGTTTATCACTCTGCCAGTTTTCAAACCCTTCATATTATTATTGTCGCCGCTTGTAATGAAGGGATGGTGTCACAAACATATTTTCTGAAAATTCCTTTTGCCAGGGTCTTTTCTCCTGGGAAGCTTCAGCCTCTTCATGTTTTGCTGCTTTGGAATGTGAATTGGAGAATTGTTTACCCAGCATCCAGCATGTGAAGTTGTTTTTGCTTGATGACCAATGACAGCCACCTGTGTCGAGGTTGTGAGATTTTATTATCATTCCTTTTGGAATGATAGCCTTCTGATGAAATCCTTTCTTCTATTCTTTAGTGTAGTTTTAGTATATCACTTTCTTTGAATATAATATATATCATAAAATAATAAATCAGCCTTCTGAAACATGGAGTCAAGATTCTTATCCCTTCCCTTATTCTGGGACCCCTTGAACACTACCACAGGATGGGACAATTTTGGGGCTGAGAACGATTTATTGCTCACATAAACATCAGTCTCAGAGGCTGTGAGATTTTAAAGGAGCAAGCAGTTGGGCCACAGCTCAAAAGCAGTCACAAATTTCCTCCTTACAAGGCAATATAGAACTTTCTAAACCAATAAACAGTTGCTACAGGCTTTATTTTGCTTTTCTAACCTATCACCTATACTTACTTCTGCTGTACCGTAGATTCTTTTGTCCCATAGGCTTCTGTCTCACATGGACAAATATAATTCTATTATAATTTCTAAACTCTTAGCTTATTCTATACAACCACACCCCTGCATTGTAAACTCTTCACCATCTTATCAATACAGTTTCTCACTTATTTAAGGCATATTCTTACTTGCAACTATAGAAACATAATT
>NW_005054430.1:602233-608406 GCF_000277835.1 Geospiza fortis | reverse complement strand
CCTGCTGAATATCTGTGCCTTGTATTTTTACATCAATCCAAGCTTTTCCCAAGGCTGCAAATCAAACCCTCCCGTGTCTGTGGAAGTTTCTATTTTTCTGATCCCCACACCTTCAGAGGTTTTCTTTTCCCTTTTCAGGGAGAGTTCTCTATTGGTTATCACATTGCCAGACAGTCATTAATACAGGCACAATGTAACATCTGAAATATTTCTTGATTTATTATTTATGAAGAGCTATAAGAAAAAAAAAAATCCTAACTTTAATCCTGGGATTCAGTGCAACTTGTGCAATGTTGCAGTTCCTGTAACTTATCTGCCAACAGTAAGGGATGTCACAGGGACACAGAGAAATCCATCACAAATCTATCCAGGTCTTCCACCAGTCAGTTTTCAAACATGTGTCAATACAACAAGAAAGGCCCCATGACCCTATCTCTCCCCCTCAATTATTTTAACCTCTAACATCATGTAGTAAGATTCTTTTTATTGAAATCAATTAAGTTTGAGATTGCAACAAAACTGCTGAAGATTTTGTGAAATTGGACACAGCTCAAATTGATGTCCAAATTTCTATTCAAGAATCAATGCAATCTTCTCCTTCTCCTTTTGAGAGGATAAAAATCCCAGAACGAGCAGCAAGAACCTTTTCCTGACATCCAACCTCCCCTGACGCAGTCCCAGGTACCTCCAAAGCACCTGCAGATAACTGAAATGAAGTCCCTCAGGACCTGGCCCTGTCACAGAGAGCAGAGATCAGAGCTGCCCCTCCTGAAGAAGCTGCAGCCCCCCACGAGTGTCCCCTCAAAGCAGCTTCTTCCAAAGCATAAAACTCATTGCCTTTCTTGTTCCATGCTGCATGGTGGCTACAGAAACAGGAATCCTTTCTCACGCTATTGCATTCATATTCTACTCCCAAAACTTTTAATTGTGTCTTAAATCAGCTTTTCACACACACAAAAAAAAAAAGAAAAAATAAAATTATAT
The DNA here is from genome assembly GCF_000277835.1 of Geospiza fortis. Lineage (NCBI taxonomy): Eukaryota > Metazoa > Chordata > Aves > Passeriformes > Thraupidae > Geospiza > Geospiza fortis. The sequence continues at coordinate 607,422 of NW_005054430.1, read as the reverse complement.
TTTAGCCAAAGCTCTTCAAAAAGGCTCTGAGAAGTAGGAACACTAGACAAGGTTGCTCAGGGCCCAGAAAATGTAAATTTTAGCGAAAGGCTCCCTGCCCATGACAATCTTCGAGTCCCTTCCAATCCAAACCATTCCAAGACTAAAATGGAAATCACGTGCAAGGCTGGCAGAAAGTCATCCTCTGTTAGGAGCCCTTGCAGATAAATCCATTTTCTTTGTGAAGAACTGCTTATTTCTGATGGAACAATGTTCTTCAGCACGGCTACACTGGACACAAGGAATATCCAGCTCAGGACTTGACATTTTGTTTGAGTTTGGAGCTGCCTGTCCCAGCAGTTAATGAAAACATCCATCCTCTGTGACCTGCAGCACAGATCACAGGAGATCCTGCATGGAGACAGACAAGGGAGCAGCAGAACCAAACTAGCCCAGAGCACAGGCTAGGAAAGTTGGCAGTTTTAATCAAACCAAATTCAATTTCACAATTCTGGATTTGCCACAGAATCCATCTGCAGTGCCAGCAGTTGGTTACAAAAGCTGAAGATCTCTCTCCAAGAATAAGACTACATCGCTCATGTCAGAGGATGCCATGAGGATTCCACTGCTCCAGCAAATTCCCATCCAACCCAGGCTTCCTAACAAATCCCTGCCACGTTTTTAAAGCAGATTTATATTGTGTTGCCCAGTATTTTTGGCTTTGCATTTGAATTCAGCTCGTCCTGTCTATAGGAAAAATACATTTTGCTAAAAACATCTGCCCAGCAAAGCAGAGCTGCTTGTGAAGCCTGAGAGGCCCCAGCAGCTCCTATCTCAGAAACCCCAAAAGTGGCAGAAGGACAAAGGCAGGACAGCAGAAACCTTGGAGATCCCAGCAGATGATTCCTACTGAGATCATAAATGAGCATGCACAGTTCTGGTCTCCTCTCACCCTTGAAAGGACAACTAAAGCAAGGTGAACCAAAGTTTCAGGCTCAGTCAATTGTCACATTCCAGAATTTCCAGCTGCCTCTGTTGGATGCTGAATAAACACCCGTATTGGGAACACCCTGCTTCGGTTTTAATTCTTATTACTCTTTCTTTTAGTTACATTAATAAGTTTTTCTTTATACACTTTTAAATTTTTAGACCTACTTTACCTTCTTCCTAACCCTATCTCACAACAAATTAGTAATTAACCAACACCAAACTCAACACACTAATTAGTACATTAACTAAGAAATCTAAAAATTAATGACATCTCAAATTAACAAACCAAAACCACTACACTTAATTACCTGGGCTGGGAATATACTGTGGGAACAACCACCACTAAAAATACCAGACTCACATTCTGACCAAAACTCTTCTATTTATTTACAGTCCTTTAATTGGTTCTGGTTCAAACCATCACAGAATTATTAAGGTTGGAAAACACCTCTAAGATCATGGAGCCCAACCACTAACCCAGCAATGCCAAGGTCACCACTAAATAATGTTCCCAGGCATCACATCCTACACCAAAAAGGATAAAAAATTCCACACAACAACAAATTTCCCCCAACAGGTTTTTCCTTAGCCCTCCACTCACTTGAATTTGCCTTAAACACCTGGAGATTATTTCTTTACAGACAGGGTATAAGTTTAAACCAAAACCCAAGAGCCAAATGGAAAAAAGCAACAGAGATTTTTTTCCCTTCATTTTAGTGAAAAACACAGTAAGTTTTAGACATGTAAGGTTTTGGGTTTAAGATCTGGTTATTTCCAGTGATAACGAGTCTGGATTAATCACTTAGAATTTGAAACTTTGTACACTTGAATTTCCCATCTCAGTCTCATGGTACAGGAGCCATTTCTTTTCCTTGCTCTGTACAAAAAAAGAAGAGAAAAGCAAGGAATACTTAATATTCTTGAGCTTATCCATGCTCCTGCTAACACTGCAGAAAAGTAAGCCAAGGGCATCTCTGCTTATTTTAGTCCTATTAAAATGTGTTGCAAGGAAGAAGAAAAGTCAACACAGCGTTTGTCAAACAGAAAGGATCCAAATTGTTTGGGAAAGGAACTTTGCAGGAAGAACTTTGAAGGGGGAATCACAAAACAGGACAGGATTATGAAACAATGATAAATATACATCAGCACTTCAGAACTCCCTGAAAAATACTCCAAACAGAGGACAAACAGAAGGAAAATCAGTTTAGATCCTGAGTAGCAGATGATGAACTCAGTGGGGGTTTCCAGGAGGGATTCCTGAGCACTTCACTTGTTTGTTTTTTTTTTTAATTTTGATTTTTTTTCCAAATAAGAATCCTCCTCCTCTGTCAGATACCTGGAATTTGTACTTGGCAGCTGGATGGCTGCAGATGCCTGTCTCATTAGCAAGAGCTCACCAGGATTACAACAATTCCAACTGGCTCTGAGTCTGCTGAGAGACATTTTTATGCTATGGTGAAACAGAAATTCATTGAGCCAAATCTCACAGACTTCTGATTTGACATAGCTAAAAATACAGATGACACAAAAGCAAAATGCTTCATTCACTGGAGTCACTCCCACAGATGGAAGACAGGATAGAGGAGAAGATGATCAGACACAATTCTGAAATGTTTTTATCATGGGATGTACAGCACTTTCCTCAGGAGAAAATAAATGAACCTTGTTATTTCCCTGAGGTCACTGAATTTACACTGGAATTAGATTAATAAAAAACGTCCTTTGGGACTATTCATTTTAGTAGAAGTTGATCTGTAGGTCACAAGCATTTTTCATCTCTTATTTCCAGCATCCAACCCAATGAGCAGAGGGAGGAGATGGAAGGATTTTTTCAGGAGTCCTGAAGCCTTGACATTGTGCAAACACCCAAAGCCTTCAACTGCTTCCTCCAACAACTCACATGAAAGCCAGGAACAGCTCATTTCCAAAGGTAAATACACAGGAAGAAGTACTCACATGTATACATATTTATATATATATAGATATGCCAGCCATAACACTTCTGCACAAGGCTGCACCTCTCTAAAAAAAACTGAATGAACTCCAAGCTCTCCAAGAATCTTCCTGCTTCAGCACCTCTGGTGAAGGGAAAAAGTGCCACAACCCAGAAGAAGTTTGAATTTACTCTCACCTTTCCTCTTAAAGCAGCTGCACAGACTGTAGCCATCAAAAGCTAAAGGGTAATTCACTTTTTAGTGAAGAGAAAGGCAAGATTTTTGATTTACATACTTTTTATAAATGCTCAACTAAGTACTCAGAAGCAGTTGAAAAAGCCATTTGTGGTATTAAAGGTTTTTTCCCTCCCCACAGACCTCAGAGTCTCAGAATTTTCCTCTGAGGAGCAAAATTAAACGGTTTTCTCCGTAAAATGCTCAGTTTTGAGAAGACAGGCTGGGAGAGCTGGGAATGTTCCCCTGGAGCAGGGAAGGCTCCAGGGAGAGCTTCCAGCACATGGCAGGGCCTGCAGGGGCTCCAGGAGAGCTGCAGAGGGACTGGGGCCAAGGCCTGCAGGGACAGCACCCAGGGAATGGCTCCCACTGCCAGAGGGCAGGCATGGATGGCATCTTGGCAATGAGGAATTCCTGGCTGGGCTGGGATTGCCAGAGCAGCTGGGGCTGCCCCTGCATCCCTGCAGTGTCCAAGGCCAGGCTTGGAGCTCTTGGTCCCAACCCAGTGAACTGGATGGGCTTTGAGGTCCCTTTCAATGCCAGCTGCTCTGTGCCTCTTGAAGGAGGTCACACCATGTTTCATTTTTATAAGATATAAAATTGTGGTGTGTATTTACCACAGAAATACAGGCAGAGCTTCAAAACTGCCATGCATTCTGCAGGGATAAAAGGAATTTCTCTATAAACCAATGTAATTTATCTGGTCCCAGCAACATCTAACACCAGCACACTCCATACACTCTGCAGGAAATTATTTCACACTACAGGCAGTTTTGGATAGCTCTTTGTGCTTTTACAAATCAATGCTTTTCATAGATCTGGCCCAGATGTGCATGTGCCCAATGAACAACTACCACCCAGTCTCATCTTCTGTCCAAAATTACTCCCACACTGTGATGCATTAATCTGGGGAGGAAAGGAAGAAAAAGGAACCTCTCCAGCATTCAAACAACACAAGAGAACAACAGGCAGATGCTGTAAAAGGACAGAAAATAAGATATCATTTCTCCACAAGCTAATACACTTCTATTATTGTTGGAAGCTGAGAGAACATGATGTTTACTGAGCTAGTCAGCAGCAAAAGAAAACAAACACCATTGTACCACTCATCATGTGGCACAACAGATAACTCCAGGAGCACAGCAATGCTAGAGGCATGATCAGCTGCAGAACTATGAAACCACTCACCTCCTTCTGTAAAAATGCTATTTTCCAGCCTCAAAAGCATCCCAGCCTCCAACCAGGATTTAACATTGTCAATCCCACCAGACAACACACATCACACACAGGTTAATCTTTATTCTGTGTATCACTCCTGTTCCCACAAATGTGGGCAGCTCATCTGCACCAAACTCCTACAAAAAGGGCTTTGATGTGGATGAAAGGCACACCAGATTTGTCTGCTCAGTCCTCAGATCGAGAAGCTCAGCAAACTGAGAACAACCACAGGAAACTGAATGAAGTTTAATCAGTCCAAGTGCCCAGTGCTGCACTTCGGCCACAACAACCCCTGCAGTGCCACGGGCTGGGGATGGTGTGGCTGGGCAGGGCCAGGCACAAAGGGACCTGGTGGGCAGCAGGACAGGAGCCCTGGTGTGCCCTGGTGGCCAAGGAGGGCAGCGCCACCCGGCTGTGCCAGGAGTGCAGGGGCAGCAGGAGCAGGGAGGGCACTGTGCCCTGGGCACTGGGAGGGCAGTGCCACCCGGCTGTGCCAGGAGTGCAGGGGCAGCAGGAGCAGGGAGGGCACTGTGCCCTGGGCACTGGGAGGGCTCAGCTCCAGGGCTGTGCCCAGCTCTGGCCCCTCAGCCTGGCAAGGACCTTGGCACACTGAGCACGGCCAGAGGGGCAGCGAGGCTGGGGAGGGGCTGGGAACACAAACCCTGCGAGGAACCCCTGAGGGAGCTGGGGGTGCTCAGCCTGCACAAAAGGAGACTCAGGGCTGCCCCCAGCACTCCCTGCAGCCCCTGAAAGGTGCCTGTGCCCAGCTGGGCTCGGGCTCTTTCTCCAGCAGCTCTGACACAACCAGAGCACACAGCCTCGAGCTGTGCCAAG
>NW_005054430.1:598541-599030 GCF_000277835.1 Geospiza fortis | reverse complement strand
AGGGGCAGCAGGAGCAGGGAGGGCACTGTGCCCTGGGCACTGGGAGGGCAGCGCCACCCGGCTGTGCCAGGAGTGCAGGGGCAGCAGGAGCAGGGAGGTCACCGTGCCCTGCCCTGGGCACTGGGAGGGCTCAGCTCCAGGGCTGTGCCCAGCTCTGGCCCCTCAGCCTGGCAAGGACCTTGGCACACTGAGCACGGCCAGAGGGGCAGCGAGGCTGGGGAGGGGCTGGGAACACAAACCCTGAGAGGAACCCCTGAGGGAGCTGGGGGTGCTCAGCCTGCACAAAAGGAGACTCAGGGCTGCCCCCAGCACTCCCTGCAGCCCCTGAAAGGTGCCTGTGCCCAGCTGGGCTCGGGCTCTTTCTCCAGCAGCTCTGACACAAGCAGAGCACACAGCCTCGAGCTGTGCCAAGGGAAATTCAGGCTGGAGAGCAGGGAAAAGCTTTTCCAGCAAGGGGGATAAAGTTCTGGAATGGCTGCCCCGGGGGGG
>NW_005054430.1:587477-598531 GCF_000277835.1 Geospiza fortis | reverse complement strand
ATCTCTCCCAACCCAGGGATTCAGTGATTCTGTGAAATGCTTTTCCTGGCACCATGGCAGGTCCCACGGGCACTCACAGGCCCAAAGAGCTCAGCTGGTGTTGCCAAACCACAAAGCTTCCAGAGAATGGAGTATTTTGTTCACATAGATGTCCACAGCAAATGTTGAAAGAAAACAGGTTTCTAAACAAATCTGCAATCTCCTCCACCGCTATTTGCAAGTTTCCTGTTTGATGGGGAAAATTCAGATTTAGTTTACACCCTGTGGATGTACCTCAGACTGAAGCACTGGAGAAGCAGCTCTATTTCCATGGAATGGGTTGGGTGGGAAGGGACCTCAAAGCCCATCCAGTGCCACCCCAGCCATGGCAGGGACACCTCCCACCATCCCAGGCTGCTCCAGCCCCAGTGCCCAGCCTGGCCTTGGCCATTGCAGGGATGCAGGGGCAGCCCCAGCTGCTCTGGCAATCCCAGCCCATCCCCTCCCCACCCTCCCAGCCAAGAATTTTTTCTTTAAACCTCATCTAAATCCAACCTCCTCCACCTTAAAGCCATTCTCCTTTGTCCCATTTTCCCCCTCTCTTTTATTCTACAAGGGTCAAAAACAAAAATAGCTCAGGTAGAGACAAATCCATGAATTTTCAAGCTCCAAATGCCCACAATCCATCCCCATTTGGGTTAGGAAGGTGCTGAATACCTTTGGAGCACTCACAAACTCAGCGTTGTGAACCTGAATTTGCAGTGCCATCCACACTCCCCCTACTGCATCTCATCCCCTGTCACTTCATTCCCTTCACAAGAGTATTTTTTCCACCAAATCCTACATTTTGCTGCCCCCCACCCCCTTATATTTTGCACTGTGGCAAAAAATTCAGCTACAACCTTTAAGATGATCCATTTACAGGCATCAACTTCACAATTACACTTTGAACCGCAATCAAATTTGAGATTCAGCAAGAATTTCTCTTTACACTGAGGACTCATTTTCCCCCACACAGTTTGTATTATATTTTTTTTCTCTGTTTTCTAGTGCAGATGAGCAATTCCTTTTGCCAGCCCGCTGTCAGCTTCCTACCTCCCCAATAAAACACCAAGAAAATTAGATTATGTCAATTTTTAAGAGAAAACTGTTAACATTAATGAATAATAAATGTTTCATTTCTGTAAATTTGCTTTTCCTGATGCCTCCAGCCAGGCTGGGTGGATAACTGCCTGCCTATTTTACCTGCCCTAGGGCCAGCCCTGTTAAGTGTGATTACTGCTAAGCTATGGATGGCAAACTGAGGCTTAATTATCCATTTCCTGACTAGAAAATTTGTTTCACAGGAAGAACATTGCAGTAACAGTATGTGGGCATTATGCTTCTGCAGATTCTTTTTTATGAAGCAAAACTGAAGGAACAGATAATGCAAATACAAGTTTTAGGAAATTAATGCTCAGTTAGGACTAGATAATTCTTACAGGAAAGGAGGGTTGAAGACCCTGCTGGTTTTGTCCACAACCGTGGGTGTTCAGCATCTTGGTGTCTCTAGAAAAGCCTTTTTTCTTCTGCTCCCCAACATCAGAGCAGACTTATGTAAATATTTGTGGTTAAAGGCAGAAAAGAGTATTACAGGATGCACAGGTGCAGCTTGGAAATCCAGGAATAATCCTCTTTTCCTTCTGGATCAGGTTTCTTTGAGCGTGCAATTCACTTTTCTTCACTCAGACTCGCTCATTCAAATGAAAATATTCATTAAAGACAGTGGGAAACACCACAAAAAAAAAGAAAAAAGGCAAGTGGATCAAATTTAAATAGTTCTCATCTGATCAGGAAAAAGAACATTTTAGTGAAGTGCAATTGAACTGAGTGCTGAATCACTGGGGGGGAATCAAACAAAGCTCCAGTTTTCACAGGAATCCACAGTAAACTTCCCACCACCTGTTCCTAGGGCTCTGTGCTGTATCACACACCTTGTTGAGGCTCCCAGTTCCTCACTTTAAAACACCTTTGAAGCTCCAAACACACAGTTTGTGGTACCAACTGCTCAAAGCAGCGTGGCTGAAAGCCTGTCCTGCTCAAAGCTCCAGCTGCATTTCATGTGTGGCCAAGGCAGGACTCACTGATGTACTGACCTGTTCCTCCAGCAAAAACACCAAAAATCTGTTGAACAGCAGCAGCCCTGGGCAAAATCCAGAATTTCTGGGATACACAAGATCCCTTCCTCCCAAAGAAATTGGGTGAGGTTTTCACTGATTTATGGTTTGGGTGAGAGTTAAAGGATAATTCTTTTACTGCTCACTCAGAAATCTGCAGGCAACAAATGCTGGGGAGATACTACACAAAAGTATTGTAAAACTCTGCTGAATATGTTTCACAATTTATCACATTAAGGCTGGAAAAGACCCATAAATTCATCAAGTCAAACTGTTCCTTCAGCACTGCCAAGGCCACCACTGACCCACATCCCCATGTGCCACATCCACAGGATGCGGAGGGAATGGAGGGATTTAATGTCCTCCTGGGCAGCCCTTCGCAGGAGGAACTGTTCCTGTTACCAGAATCTAAACCTCCCCTGGCCCAGCCTGAGGCCGTTCCCTCTGCTCCTGTCCCTGTTCCCCAGCTGTCCCCTCCTGGCAGGGACTTGTGCAGAGCCACAAGGGCCTCTGAGCCTCCTTTGCTCCAGGTCAGCCCCTTCCCAGCTCCCTCAGCCCCTCCTGGTTCTCCAGCCCCTTCCCAGCTCCCTCAGCCCCTCCTGGTTCTTCCCAGCTCCTTTCTGGATCTGCTCCACCCCCTCAATGCCCTTCGTATCACATAAGGCTCAAAATTGCCCTCAGGATTTGACATGGGACCTCAGCAGTGCCCAGCACAGGGGGATTCATGTTATATTTATCACGTAATTATCATACACGCTTACATCTAGATAATAAAATCTACAGTACAGCATTAAAACTATCAAAATCACCCCTCAGGAAAGAAAATTAAGGGGATTATTTTGTTCTGTTATTCTCCGTGTTACACCACACCAAAGGACCTGAAATACAAACCGGAGTACAACAAGGTACAGAAAAGTACAGCTTTAGCCAAAAGACAATTGTGAACAACAAAGGATTTGTGGAGTTAAACAAAGGAAGCAGTTGCTAGAAGCAACAAATAATAATTTCAGCAGAGCATTGTGGATGTCTAGAAAGCTCAGTCTCCTCTCTGCGGGAAACAGCTGCAATGTGCCAAGGAAACATCAGTATTAAAAAGTAGGAGGAAAAAAAAAGCAGAGTAAAAAGAAACCTAATAGAAAGCAGTTACTCCCATTGCTGACGGCCATGGCCACACAGCAATTCCAGCACTTGCTTTCTCATTTGGGTTCGAGCCCTTGGGATCGCTGCAGCATTTGGGGTGCCCCGACAGCCGAGGCCGAGCAGAGCAACAGGAGAGAGCGGCACTGAGCCCAAGGGTTCCGCCAGGCGGGAACAGCGAGAGCCGGGGAACAGCACCAGGGAAGGGAGGAGAGGGCAGCATGTGAGGGGAACAAGGTACCTGAGAAGGGAGGTCAGCATGTGAGGGGAACAAGGTACCCCAGAAGGGAGGTCAGCCTGTGAGGGGAACAAGGTACCCGAGAAGGGAGGTCAGCATGTGAGGGGCAGAACAAGGTACCCGAGAAGGGAGGAGAGGTCAGCGTGTGAGGGGAGGAACAAAACACCTGAGAAGGGAGCAAAAGGTCAGTGTGTGAGGGGCGGAACAAAACACCGAGAAGGGAGGAGAGGTCACCATGTGAGGAACAAGGTACCCGAGAAGGGAGGAGAGGTCAGCCTGTGAGGGAGGGGAATAAAACACCTGAGCAGGGAGGAGAGGACAACGTGTGAGGGGAAACAAGGTACCCGAGAAGAGAGGTCAGTGTGTGAGGGGGAACACAAAACACCGAGAAGGGAGCAGAGGTCAGGGTGTGAGGGTGAACAAGGTACCCGAGAAGGGAGCAGAGGTCAGGGTGTGAGGGTGAACAAGGTACCCGAGAAGGGAGGAGAGGTCAGCGTGTGAGGAACAAAATACCCAAGAAGGGAGGTCAGTGTGTGTGAGTGGGGGGAACAAAATAACCGAGACGGAGGAGAAGATCAGCATGTGAGGGGGGGAACAAGGTACCCGAGAAGGGAGGCAAACCAGGTACTCTAGAAGGGAGGAGAACAAGGTACCCGAGAAGGTCAGCGAGTGAGGGGAGGAACAAAATACCCGAGAAGGGAGGAGAGATCAGCGTGTGAGGGAGGGGAACAAGGTACCCGAGATGAGAGGTCAGTGTGTGAGGGGAACAAGGTCCCTGAGAAGGCAGGAAAGGTCAGTGTGTGAGGAACAAAATACAAGAGAAGGGAGGTCAATGTGCGAGGGGGGCAACAAGGTACCCGAGAGGAGAGGTCAGCATGTGAGGGAGGGGAACAAGGTACCCGAGATGAGAGGAGAGGTCAGTGTGTGAGAGAGGGGAACAAGGTACGAGAGATGAGAGGCATCATCTCCCACATTCACTGCCCAGCACATGCTGCCCTGAGCAGAGAGCTCCTCGGCACTGTCAAGCTGAAAATGATCCCAGGAATTGCTGCAGTGAGCGAGTCTGAAGCGCACGTTGTTGGGAGGATCAAGTGTTGACTTCCCAGAGGCGTGGAAGATGCGTTTAAGTGCTCTGCAAGCAATAACCCGTGACAAATGCACTCATTTGTTACTGCCTTCCCCCTCAAAGCTGGAAACACAATATCACACAGTGGCTTTGACACTGAGCATTTCAAGGACTGGGCCTTGCCGTGAAAATGCCAAGCAACACCTGAGATCAAAGAAACATTTTGAACACATTTACCTTATCAGCATTTAAGTCCCTGTGTTAATCAGAATAAAATGCATAAGTGAGGAAACAATAAAATCCACTCCTTTCTGAAATTCAGCTGTTTATTCATACTTCCCCCTGCTTCCAACCTTATTTTTATGGGTGTAAAAAAAGAGCCTATCCAGAGCAGTTCAGCACAAATTCTTCCTCCTGACTGCCCTTACACCCCACAAGACATCACAAGCAGCTCCATTTCAAGAGATCACATCGAAAATGTTTTATAAAGCTCCCTGGGACAAGAACAACTCTACTTCAACCCACTGCGTCTCCACTGAGCTACAAATTTCCACAGGTTCATTAAACTAAATGGACTTATTTCAATTTTATAATTGAAAACTGTTGTCTTAAAGACAAGTCCCAAATGGGGTGATCTACAGCTTCCAGCACTATTTAACCTCAAAGTGTATAATCTGATAATTCATGTTTTGAAACCTCTCCAGAGGCTCATGGAAACCACTGTAAAAGTTGGGTCCTTATAAAACAAAGCCAGACAGAAGGAAAAAAAAATAAGACTCCAAAAGGTATTTAACAATTTAACTTGGCAGCAACATATTGAATGTTTTCTCATTATTTTCACAGGTTAATGGATTGTTGCTGTGAAATTCTGGATTTGTGGAAATGAATTAAACCATTGAGGAAAGATATTTCTTCACAGAGACCATGAGGTGCTGGAAAGCAGGTAATCAAAAACTGTAGAGTCCAAGTCAATGGGCATGGGGAATGTATTCTAAAAAACTGATTGAACAATTATAAATAATAAATTGAAAAAGAAGTGAAATCCTGAGGCCAGCACCTTCCACCCTCACCAAGGGGAATGACGGTACAGCCTGCAGGGAACTCCCTCTCCCTTGTGCAAAGAAATAACTCACTACAAGAACAGCAGCACCAAGTCTGTTCACAATCCTGTTAAGCACCCAGAGCAAACAGAGCATTTTAAAACATTTTCCTCCTCTACTTACATTCCATTAATCTTTCATGCTGTTTACACAGTTGGTTAGAGCATTTTCAACAGAACCTGGTGATCTTTTTATCATTGAGGACTTGCAGATGGGTACAGGAGACATGCAGCAAAAAGGCTGAGCAGCCTCCAACCATCTAAATAAATACCAGCAGGGAATTCTTTATTTTGCTAAATTAACCAACATTTAATCAAATTTCCTCACCCCAATACAAATGATGCCAGGGGAGGGAGTGATCAGCTGGTTTCTGAAACAAAGACTGGACTGCAGTGGCTTCAGCAGAATTGCCCTCCTTCAGATGGCTCCAACAGCAGCTCAGGGAGAGTTTCAATCCCACACACAGGAAAACCCCAGGGACACCAAGCAGCTGCACATTTCCCAGGTAGGAACAGGGATGGAGGCAGCAAACAGCCCCAGGAGATGCCACTTCCACCTCCAGGCACAGAGGGACTCAGCTGCCCCTCCACTGAGACCCTGTCCAGGACAGGAAAGCACAGGGACCAGCTCTTCTTTTGGCAATTAATTTTAGATCCAAAAAATAAATCAGCCATTCCATGTATTAGCACATTCCCAGGAGAAAGTCAAAGCCCTGAGGATCAGCATTTCCAGATCTGCAAGAGCAGAGGCTGGACAGTGCTGCTCAGACCTGTCACCTGGATAACTGAAGCATAAAGAATATTTTGGGAGCCACTCTCCATGCTGAACCACGAACCTATCCTTGGTATCACACCTGCAGCAGGAGGCTTGGGGAATTTCATCATTCACCTGAAGGTTTCAAAGCTGCACCAGAACCAAGAGCTGTTGAAGGCAACAGCTCTGAAAGATTTGAAAGCACAATCACTTCCTAACAAAACCCAGTATTTGCACTTCCTAGTTTTGCCAGGGTGGGTTCAACTCCAGCTCTGCACTGGCTAAAGCTAAAATAAGAGCTGAAAAATGAAGTACTTGGAGCTTTTAACTTGGCACAGTCACACACCTCTTGTCCTTTTTCTATGTGGTTGTGTATTCACATTTACTCATTTTTAAATGCAACCAAGGGTCTGTATCAATCTACAGCCCAACACTTGCAAAATACCTAAACATTTTATACAAGTGCCTGGAGATCATTTCAAGGAAATTTATAGTTTACAACCACACTCTGCCATATACAATTTATTTTCAGGGAATTTCTGAAGTACTTTTCTCATAGAAGAACTGCTACCTTTATAACACTGGAAAACACCATTTGCAATAAAATTGGTTTTAAGAGACCATTACAGATCAGAATAACTCGAGTTTATTCCTTGTAGCAGCTATTTCTCAAATGCTACAGCTCCACATTGCTGTTCCTCACTCTCCATCACAAACTGGCATCTCAGCTCTACTGGTTTAGACACAGAAAAGACCAAATGCCAGGTCATCAGCAAAAATCCATTCAGCAAGTTCACTTATAATAAAAATAATGGACACAAGCACTAAAGAAAAAGAATCTCACTTGTGAAAAATAAAGCATGGTCAAGGTTTTTTGCCTGAAATCTCAACTTCTGCAGAGATCTGTTGGGTGCTTCTGTGAAAGCTCAGCACCAAAATTTCACTGAGGTCTTATGGAGTCACTGCTAAAGTTTGTTTTCCCCCAATTAAAGAAGCTATTAAAGGCCAGTTTTAAAAAATAGCAACCTTTAATTGGGAAGAAAAACGCCCAACAATAAATAAAAAGCAGACACATTCACCAATTAAAAATCTGACAAGATCTCTCTGTCTTAAAAAAAAAAACAAAAAACATTTGCTAAATGCCAGGTTGCTTGTTTCAGAATACAAAACCTGCTTCAACCAGCTACCAACAAAACAAAAGGTTAGGAAAAATCAATATACAAACACGTGTTTGTCCTCTGAGTGATAAAAGAAAACATTGCCCGAGTTGTCCTCCAGCAGGAGAGCCAAATTTGCTCTGTTATCTCCATGGTTTCTAAAAAGCCATTGCCAAGGCCCCTGGGATCAGCAGGAGATTTCTGAGACAGCATCTTTTATTTAAGGAAATGGAAGGATCTTTCTCATCCACGAAGGAATGAGCAGGTTTTGGAGGTGGGTGTGCTGAGGAATGAGCACAAGTGCAGCAGCACAGCGATAGAAGCTGTAGAGCCCTGACATCCAATATCCACTCTGGAAGTCACAATCCCAGGAACTCTTTACTTGTAGCAAATAATGCTCATTTCTTCTCAGCACTCTGAGGACAAGGACAAATTGAAGATACTTCCAATAGCTGTAAAAACACAGGGAAAAGAAGGAAAGCTCCCTGGAGCTGCAGTTAAAGTGGGAATTTAAGGGCAGACTTTGCAAACACTCATTAAGCTTCCCAGACACTCTTTACTTCCAAAAGATTTATTGTTGTGGACAATCCCTTTATTTCTCCTTTGGGAGAAACAAGAGAGGAACTGACCAAGAACTCAGTGTGACCCCAGCACTGCTGGGGGTGGAACTACACCTTCCTAAATCTGGGAATTCCCTGGGAGCTCCTGGCTCTTTTGGGATGGATCAGTCCTGTCCTGGGACAGCTGCACACTCCTGACAGTTCCAAATTAATCCATCCTTGAGGCTGCCTTTAGTCTCCGTTCTTGGCAACAACTGGAAAACCAAGGTGAATTCCATGAGTGCAGGGATCCTCCTACAGGAAACAACTCACAAAGAGCCAATGTGTTCCCTGACACAACAGGAAAAGTGACACTTCAGAGGGACAGAAAGGGATTACAAGTGGGACTCTCTTTCCTGTTGGGTTTTCCTTCATCTCAGAGCTTTCTGCATTCAGAGCTGCTGAAAAGCAGCACCACAGAGAGCAGGGATGACTTAAAATTCCCAAACCCCATAAAACTCCATTTCTGACTGGATTTTAGTGCTGCTATGCAAGTTAAACTTGGTCGTGGATCTCGCCCCAAACATTCTCCCTGGAACTGAGACACTTTCTCCTGGCAACTCCAGTCACAGAACTACAAGAATCCCTAAATCTGGGATCACAGAAAAAGGAATTATTCAGTCTCTTGTGAGTGAGAGCTGCTGAGCTCAAGTAAATATCAAAAATTATCCCTTCATTAATAAAATAATTTCTGTTTACAGAAAGCCTTTCAGCTTCACACTTCAAAGCATTTCATAGACAATACGAAGAGATTTTGCAGACCTAACAATGTTTGGTTTTTTTGGAAAACATCCCTGTCTTTGCTATAACCAAGTAAAACATCAATACTTAAAGAAGCTCCTCTGGTTTTGTTTGTTTACAGTTTGCTGGTTTTCATCCACTGTTCCCTTTATGGACCTTTCACACAGCAACAAGGGAGAAATAAACAGCCTGCATAAACAGGGACATGCAAGTGTAAATCCACAAGGATTGGCAGAAGCCTCTGTTATGCATAAATGTTTTGGAAATAAAGCCATCAACAAAAGGAAACTCAGCCACATTTCAAACCAACAGCTCGCTGGTAAGATTTGTAATATTTCTCTGAAGCTGAGTAAAATTACATTTAAGCCACACAGGTTTAAATTTGTCTGCAGTGGTATTTTATGACCATACAAACCAGTAAAAAATTCACCTGTTGCTTGGCAAGTGCATCCTCACCTGAGCTCCTACACAAAAACAACATCTGGAGAAAAGTGATTTAAATTCCTTTTCACACCATTTGCTTTCTGCACTTGGCTAAGCCGAAGAAACATCAATATTATTACCACAACACTTTTTCCTTCCTCTGCAATCAGTTCTACCCTCAGGTTTTCATGGTCTGGCTCAACCTGACACGTCAAGCTCTGCAGAGAATCTCTACATCCAACCCAAGTTCTAATTAAATTCTGGAAGTTTAGTTATCAGGCTGTTCTATTGAATAACTTTAATTTCATAAAGTCAATAACTCAGTGTTGTGTCTAAAAACTGGTCCTAAACTAGCCAAGGTATCAGTGCCTGGAAGCCAAAGATTCTGAGACAAACATTTCTTTTCATTTGCAGAACAGAGCACTGTGAGCTCACTCTTCTGGTTTTAAATAAATTTAATAAGCCTGGATTCATTAAAACACAGGTACAAAAGGAAGACCTTAAAATACTCTTGGAAATTACAGGAACCATGGAAAAAGATGATTACAACAGGAAATGCTGCACAACAAGTGCATGTTTATTATTCTTCCACAGACAGTGGCACCAGCTGCTTTGTTTTTATAGAACCAACATCTCCCTCAAGTTCTGCAACATTTCAAAGGCCAGAGCGATGAAAAACAATTTAATTTTGTCCTAAACATTATAATTTACAGGGGATATTTAAATCATAACTTTTCCTAGATACAGAACTAGTGCCACAATAACTTCTCCAAAGTAACAGAATGACTACAGATTCTCTCCAAGACACTGGAGTAGGAGCCAAAGTTTGGGAGCTCATTACAACTGCCAGCATCCTGCTGGTGAGACTGCAGCTGCCCACACCCACTGTGTGAGAGCATTCAAAACATGTGAGAACATTCAAAAACACGTGAGAACATTCAAAACATGTGAGAGCATTCAAAACCTTCAGCGTGGGCAATCAGCTGCCAATCCTCTGCGTTTAAGCAGCACAGGAAAGATTTACAAGCAGTTAAAGAAAGTACTGGGGAGGAAAAACTGAATTCACTTCCAGGTGTATCACAGAACCATCCTCCAGCAGAGCCAAGCTCAGCAATGTGGGCAGACAAAAATCAGTGGCTAAACAGGACTGGACACAACTCCTTGTTTTCACTGCCCACAAGACAGACATGGAAGCAGCAGCACTTTGCCCACTCTGGCAGTCCCACACAGGATGGAGTCCACCCACTGGACTCACAGGTCCTCCAGATTTCCAGCCAGATGAATTTTACTCAGTTTGAAGGTGGGGGTGTCACTTATGGACCCCACAGCAATAACATGACAGTGCCTTGGCCTTCATGAATGGAATTAAACTGGTACCACCTGCTGGGTTTATTCACAGCATCAGTGAGTTTGGAAAAGATCTCCAAGACCACTGAGTCCAACCCGTGACAGAACCTCACCAGAGCACTGAGTGCCACATGCAGCATTTCTGCAAGACCTCCAGGGATGGGGGTCCACCACGGCCCCTGGAGTGACAGGGTCCCTACAGTGTTTGAAGACCTTTCTTGTGCAGAAATTCACCATAAAATCCCCCCTGAGGCTCCCCTGGCCCAGCCTGAGGCCGTTCCCTCTGCTCCTGTCCCTGTTCCCTGGAGCACAGCCCGACCCCCCCGGCTGTCCCCTCCTGGCAGGGACTTGTGCAGAG
>NW_005054430.1:557805-587327 GCF_000277835.1 Geospiza fortis | reverse complement strand
GCCCGACCCCCCCGGCTGTCCCCTCCTGGCAGGGACTTGTGCAGAGCCACAAGGGCCCCTGAGCCTCCTTTGCTCCAGGTCAGCCCCTTCCCAGCTCCCTCAGCCCCTCCTGGTTCTCCAGCCCCTTCCCAGCTCCCTCAGCCCCTCCTGGTTCTCCAGCCCCTTCCCAGCTCCATTCCCTGGACACTCTCCAACCCCTCAATGTCCTCTGAGTTGAGGAGCCCAGAACAGGACACAGCACCCAAGGTGCGACCTCACCAATGCCCAGAAGAGGTGAAAATAACTTCTCCGGTCCAATGGCCACACAAACTCCGACACAGACCAGGTACCATTGTCCTTCTTGCCCACCTGGGCTCAAGCAGCAGCCCCAGGTCCTGTCCTGCTGCACAAACCCGCAGCCCCTCTGCCCCAGGTTGGAGCAGTACTGGCGGTTGTTGGGCCAAAACGCAGCACCCGGCACTTGGCCTTGCTGAACCTCACCCCGCTGGTCTCAGCCCCTCGGCCCAGCCCGTCCAGGTCCTTCTGACCCCAGCATGAAGCAAAGCACTGGGAGCAGGAGGAAGAGCGCCGGGCAGGGCGGCAGGACAGCGGGACAACCCTCAGGACAAGGCTTTCTCCAGCACTGCAGCCTCCCCAGCGCTCCAGGGCCAGCGGGGACCCAAGCCTGGGCTCACGCGGGGCTCAAACCTGGGCTCACCCCATGCCCAGGACGGACCCCACATCCCGGAAGCCCGAGCCGGGCAGGCCTCCCCAGCACAGCAGAGCCCGCAGCCGGCCCTGGGTCACCCTCAGGGGCCCGGAGGATGCGGAGCGGGGCCGCCCCTACCTGATAACCGAGATGAGCAGCCCCGAGGGGTCCTTGCTCCTGCCCACAGTGCTGCGGTATCTCCCAACCGCGTCGCCCGCCGCCATCTTGCATCCCCCCCAAACGCGGCGCAGACACACGTGCTAGCACGCCTCAGCCAATCATAAGCGAGGAGGGTGAGCTGTCACCCAATAGAAGGCGAGGAGGGCGGGGCACGCGGCATCAAGGCGGGGTGCGGCACCGCGGAGCCTTCTGGGAGTTGTAGTTTTTGTGGTGGCGGTGATACAGATTCTCACTCAAACCTTCGACAGGTGGTTAAAAATGAGTAAAAGGTTAAAAAATGATCGACCTGACAAGATGCACCTGCAAAGACACCTGTGCCCAAAAGCCTTCATTCAGTCTGGGGGCGGCACAAATGGTGGGGTTATGAGGGACAAATGCATTCCCTCAGAGCCTTCTCGGAGCAGGGTTGGTTGAACAGTGAGAGATTTAAAAGTTTATAGAGTTAAAAGTGGGTAAAGTGCGTTAAGTATTTCAATTAACGCGTTCTATGAATTAGTAGTGCTAAATGCTCACAGTGTGTCACAGCCTGAATGAGTCTGATCACAAATACACCCACAAGAGTTGCTGACACTTCCCTTAATTTAATGTCCTTAAGCTACAATATTATTAAGAATAATTTCCTCCAGTTTCCCAAAGGAAGGCAGTGAGGTGACCAAAGATGAGCCAGCCCAGGTGGTCCCTGAAGTGAGCTTGGAAGCAAACTGGAGCGTTTGGCACAGGAATTGTGGTTTTGGAGCAGATGGAGGTGACGGATTGGAATCTGTCCACAACCTCAAAAATGCTCTGACACCCAACCCTCGCTGTGTGGGTCTCTTCCAACGCTGGATATTCCACGATTCTACAATGCTGGCATTCCACGACACTGAACAGCAACCTCCTTGCCCACAGTCCTTGCTTTGCCACGGACACACTCCGTCCCTTGCCACAGCATCACCTTTGGGAAAAGGAAAGGTGGATGTCACCCTGTCCAGGGCTGGAAATCCAAAGCTTGTTTTTCACCAAACATCGAACTAACCTCTCCTAAAAGCTGCCTCGCTTTCCCCATTTCTAGGCCACTTTCCCAGTCACATCCTTTGGGAGCTTGCGTTAAAAAACACCACGCAAATCCCAGCACTGTTGTTGCAGAGGCAGAATTCCTTAGGAAAGGCAGGAACAACCATCATTTGCATCACTTGGAGCTGCTGGGTGTTTTCTAACCCAGGTTCATTCCATCATGTCAAACACACTGCTCTTCCAGAAGTGGTTTTACTGCCCAAAGCTGCACCTGAACGATTTAATTGCATGGAAATTGCTGAAATCTGTAGGTGAGTCAAGAGTACTCGCTTAGACGAGCTGTATTTGAAACACGAGGTAATTAGAAGCAGGATCATTCCTTATTTACAAGGGGAAGAATTCCACCGTAGCTGTTGAGGAAGAGCCTCTATTTATTACAATCAACAGCTGTATCTGTGGTCATTAGCAGAAGGGCAGAATAAGAGCACAGGCACTCCAATTCTGAAATAAAAGCTACTTTATTCCTGAATAAGCAATGTGTTTTCAGAACAGAAGAATAACTCCAAAGTAAAGTGATTTTTATCTCCAGGCAGGGTGTGCACTTCAGTGTGTTCCCGTGTAGCTGTTCTGCCACATTTCCCCTGTGCAGCTCTCAGCTCCACAATTTCCCATGCAGCTACGCCAAAATAAAAATCTCATTTTCTGTTTTTCTGAGCAGCTTTGCCAATGCCTTTGCCCAAGGACGGTGATTTGAATGGCAAGAGATTTGTGCACTGGCTGGAGGGAGTTTTTCCTCAAACTGCCGACTTGCCAATATTGTTTTTGTTAATTGGCAATTCCCATTGACTGCTCTGGACCAGCAGGGCCTGGAGCCTGCAGAGGGGGTGAAATCGATGGGTCCCACCTTTTCATTCCTGACAGCTGCAATAATCACCTCATTTAGGAGGAACTTCATCAGGACAAACAGCAGCAAATCTGCCCCAGAACTGTGACCTGGCTGCCTTTCAATCCTGCTCTAATTGCTGAACCAGTACCTGGTTTCACTGAGCAGCCCTTTCCCTTCACTCCTCACCCAAGCAAAGCCACAGGTAGGAATTTATGTTTTCTTTAAATGAAAGGGGAGAAATCGACAGAGGCCTGCCTGGTACAGCATGAGGTCTCTCTTGATTAATAACATTTGATAAAATGAGGCTGAAGTGTCTTGAGAACATCATTTTTCCTTACACAATTTACAAAGAAGGGTATCAATCTGAAAACTGATGGAAGGAAAAACAGGGGAAAGAGGTTTTTTTTTCTTTTTCACATAGTATTTTAGTGCTCTGAGGTCTGTCTGGTAAAATGGGTGGTTCCTGGATGACTGAAGCCAAAGAAAGTCCAAACTGACAAACAAAATGCTCATGATGGTGAATGAATCCTTGTCACAACTTGTGAATAGAGATCAGATTAGCTCAGTAGAGGGTCCCCCATTCAGAAGGGACTGGGAATCACAGATGGTTTCACTCATCCTTCCCATCCATCCTCCCTTCAATAACAAAAAAAGGAAAGGAGGGGCGAGCTTGTACTGAGCTATTCCTCATCAGCTGGGCCCTTTCCCCCACAGTGCAGAGTTCTGCCAAAGAGAATTCTGAAGAGGCACAGGCAGAGCAGTTCCTTGGGAAATATGGTTTATTCCTTTGGGTAATGCCTTGAGAAGGCTGAGCTGGAGCAGAGGCTGGGCAGAGTTCCAGAATGAAGCAGGGATTTATGGAAAGGATCTCCTCCATGGATGCACCTTGGGCAGCACAAGAGCCCAGCCAGGGCTGCACCCAAGATGAACCAAAATGGCCCCAAAATGCACGAGCGCTCCCGGGGTCTCTCCCTGGGATCAGTTCTGCTCCATTTGCACCTTGCAGTTCATTGTCCCATTCCAGCTTTAGCCCAGGCAGTCCCACCCTGCTTGTTTTTCTCTCTCCAGCCCACGGGGTTTGTGCTCCTGGGCTGAGATTTGGGTCATTTGTCCTTGGTGCCCAGCTGGAGCAGGAATTGTTTTGTCTCCCTGCTCTGTGCACACAGCTCACCATCCCAGAATATGAAGCTCAGACTCACACACTAAAGCAGCACAGAATGGGAAAAATAGAAAAGCCAAACCCTGAGGCATCGTGGGAAGTGTTTTACAAACTCCACTGGCCAGAGTTCTGTTCCCGATGTGACTTGTGTGACACTAAGGGATTGCTTCCCTCCTTTCCTGAGGTAATTTTACCTGCAATCCCTTTCCACAGTTTATCCCCTGAAAAAATAGAAGTGTTTCCTGGGAATTCTTGGGAATTCCTAAACCTAAGAGATTTAGGGCTGATGTACACATGGGGTCTCTCAACCACATTTGAAAAAAATACCACAAGTGCTTTGTTATTTAATTTCAAACATTACTGAAAATGTCAGACCAAAGGGTTCAGCCCACACCACCTTCTTACAGGTGCAATTGCCTTGTGTGTAATGCCTTAATATTGGTTATAAAGAAATCCCCTTTGACTTCCAGCAGTGTAGATGGGAGCAGAGTGAAGGCCAGAATTTCCTTCTAAGCTGCAGGAGCAGTTCTGCCTGTAGAAAGTGAGCCTAATCCTGTTGGCATCTCTCAGTCAGTTTAATAAAATCGATTTTACCCTTCTTCAAGGGTTGGTCACTGCCACATCAGCTGCATTAAGCTGAAATTGGTGCATGGGTAAAGAACCAGGTTCCAGCCAGTCTCCCAAATAATTCTGGTTTTCTCATGAAGCTTTACCAAGCTCTGCCAAACTGCCTGAGTAAGGAATTGAGTACAAGTGTGCTGAAACATCAGGATTTGGCTCTAGGATTAGTCACACATCTGGATGACCTTGTTATTCATATTTACCATTAAATAAGTGTGAACTAAAGCTGGTTTATGTTGTTTTTTGGATTTTCTGCACAGCCACGATCAGTTTCTCTTTCCAGAACATAGCTGCCATCAATTTTTTTTTGTCTCTGTGAATAAGGAGAAACTCCTGGGGCAGGAGAAGAAGTTGCCTGGCTCAATGCTGGGAATCAAGGCAGAGATATGATTCAAATGTCTCCTTATTGTTTTTCACCTCCTGACATTTCCCACGTTGCGCTGTGTTCTGCTGCTACAGAAAAATAATAGCTAAGATTAAGTTAAGTGGAAAAATACTTCTGCTTCTCCAATGTTAAATCCACAGAACCTCTGGTAATGCAGTCCCTGAAGGAAAGCAGAGCAGGTGTGAGGCGTTGATCTTCACAGGCAGGTAAAATGCTGTAAGAGAAGATGTTCACCTCCTCTTAACCATTAAAAAAAAATCCAGTTATTTGGTCTATTTTTCTCCATTTGTTTTACTTATCCTCACTAAGGGAATGCTGTTTTTACAATTGTCCAGAGGCATTTTCCAAGTCCTCAGGTGAACGGGCGCAGGCTGCTTGTTGGCTTCTTGAAATTAAAATCCTTAAGCCTTAATCTTCCTTTGGAACCATGGAAAACTTTGGGTATATGAGAGACATAAAAAACAACACTCCCATTCCAACTCTCCCATGTTTAATTGTGGATTTTTTCCCCTCCTTCTGTAAAGTTTTTAGATGCCACCCCAAAACTTCTTCTTTTAGCCGAGCTCCATTATGTTCCTCATGACTTGGAGATTTGTTGGGCATCAGCTCTTGCCTCAGGTGATATCCAAGCCTAAATTCCTACAGTTTTGGGGAAAACAGGTGGCTGGATAGAAAAGAAAGTCCCAGAAGTCCTGCTGGCACTGAGTTGGAACCACTTGGATCATCTATCCCAGCAAATCCATTTGGGAGGAAGAGTTAATGGATGCCCAACCCCAGGAAAAACCCTCAGATCAGAGCTCCACCTTATGAAACCACAGCCAGCTGAGCACAACAACTGCTGGAGATAAGGCTTCAGAAATTCCAGTGCTCACAGAAATATTTAATGCAGCTTTGGATATTTTCTGGTTTGTGTAAGTAGAAGCTCCAGGCAAGAGAAACAAGAAGAACTTGAAGTGAAGTGAGTGAAACTCCTGGTACCAGCAACGCGCTCTTGTACTTCCAAGGGAGGCAGCGGTGGTATCAATCCTCCTGAAATGAGACATCAGCCAGCCAATTTCAAGGCTTGTCTTGCAGAAAATGGGGCACAAGATGCAGCAGCTGAACAGTCCTGCTGGCCTCAAATTTAATTTGCTCCGAGGTGATATAAGAGCGGGATAATACGATGGTTGTTGTACTTCTAGAGAGATTTTGACAAAGTAAATCTATCACTGACAGGCACCACAACCCCCGTTTCACAGGAGGAACTATGGCCCACAGATGCTAAAATCAAGCACACAACAACAGTCCCCACTTACCTGACAAGCTCAAGGATTTGCTGCCAAGAGGGGGAGAAACTGGAGTGATCTGTGCTCGGTCTGCAGCTCAACACAGGAATTTTGATGGATATTCAAAAGACCAGTTTCCTCGTCAGGCTCTGCTCCCAGGGAACAAGTGATGGGATGAGAAGAAACAGCCTCAAGCTGCCCCAGGGAACATTCAGTTTGGACATCAGGAGGATTTTTTTCATGGAAAGGGTTGTCAAGCACTGGAATGAGTGCTCAGGGAGGTGATGGAGTCCCCACCCCTGGAGGTGTCCAGGGAAGGCCTGGAGGTGGCACTCAGGGCTCTGAATGGGGGACAAGGTGGGGACCAGTCACAGGTTGGACTTCAGGGTCTTGGAGGTCTTTCCTAACCCAAATAATTCTGTGATTTTACAGAGAATGAGAGATGCCTTTGAAAGGGCTTCCCACATTGCTGTTAGAAATCTGAGCCACTGTTTGACCACCACCTTCTTGTCATTAATTTTCACTAAAAAAACAAAAATCAGGAAGAAAAACGGTTTATTTTGGAGAGCTTCTTTAAGAAAAAGCCCTTCAGATGTTCTGCACTGTAATATCCCACTCTGAGTTTCCAGGATCCTGTGTCTGTCACATGTGGCTGATGGTTTTTGGCCCTGTTGCCTTTGATGGTGCCAGTTAAATTCACCCTGACCACTGTTGTGATCTCTCCCCCTGCCCATGCCTGGGACAGTGTGAGGTCAGGACGAGAGGAAACATCCTCAAGTTGTGCCAGGGGAGGTTTATATTGGATATTAGGAATTTTTTTTCCATGGGAAAGGTTGTAAAAAATTAGAGCAGGCTGCCCAGGGCAGTGGTGGAGTGACCATCCCTGGAAATGTTCAAAAAATGTGAGGATGGGGCACTTGAGGGCACGGTTTAATGGGGAACATGGTGGTGCTGGATTGACAGTTGGACTTGATGGTCTTAAAGATCTTTTCCAACCTCAACAATTCCATGATTTTATGTACCCAGAGTCAGCTCTGCAGCTTAGGTGATGGAGAAGGGTTTTTCCCCTCGCCCAAAAACATTACAATGCATCACATTGGAATTATTCCAGTTTGGCAGGGAAAATGAACCTTGAACTTCCCTGACTCTCAGGCTGGGCAAATCTAAAACTTTTGGACAAACCCATCAGGCAGCCTCGGAGTTCCAACTAGAACCTTTTGAGCAGTAACCAATCTGCAAGAGGTCAGTGATGGCAATTCCCGAATATCTGGTGGTGTGAAGGGTTTGTGGGCAGAGTGAGGGTGCTCAGAGAGCTGCAGGCTTTGAAAGCCTTGTGATGAAGGGCCAAGTGAAGCACCAAATCTACAGGAACAGACTTAAATCAACTTTATTGCACAGCAGCGTTCTGTGGGCACTGAATAAGGCTGAAGACTGATGTCTTCAATTGTTTCTGTCAGCAAGAAGGACAAAATCAGTGAGACAGATCCTTGCAGATGAACCCCACGACTCCTTCACCACTGCAGGGCAGGAGACACAGCAGAGTGGGAGATTTTGGGTTGTTTACCCCTAATCTTTCAGTCACCAAAATATCTAATGGTGCTTTGAAAGATGTCAGTGAGGCAGAGGTGACCTTTGAGGTCCACATGACCTTTGGAACACAAGAAAGATGAGTCTCTTGTGAGATTCACTTGGAATTGCAGGAATTTAAGCTGTCAGTGCACCTGAAAAGTTCCCAGAGGTGGTGGTGTATCCAAATGATTCAGCAGAGGTTTTGTGATTCCCATTGGAAGTCTGGTCAGGCAAAAGTAAATGCTCAGCAAGAAAATGAAGTGTTAGCTGCTGTACATCTATAAAATGAAATGTAATGTGATAAAATGAACTAAAAGGTCTCCTCATCTCTGCGTTAAAAACAGCATTGGTGTGACTGCTGTTGCTGTGTAACAATTCCCCTTCAGGAAAGGCAACTCCTACAATGTAATATAATTTTTTCTTCTCATGATCTTTATGGGTTTGGGGAAGAAAAACATTTCAAGGAGTACCCAGCTGCAGGGGTCTGGTGAAAAATTAGATCAGCACAAGTTACAGGTATTTCCCACCAACTGAGAGGTGTCTGTCAGAGCAGGTGCTGGAGATGACCAGGCACTGAAGGACATTCAGCTGCTCCTTTTGCTGCCTTCACTGCCACCCTCCATTCCCCATCCTTCCCCAAATCACCTTCTGCTTCCCACTGTGTCCCCTCTTCCTTCATCTTCACATTTTCCTAATGCCTTCCACTAAACAGTGCTGATATTTTTTAAAATTGTAGTGGCACAACCTAAATTAGCAAATCACTGTGCTGCTGGTTCCTGTGTTAGGTCTTTCTCCTTAACTCATGTACCTCATCTATTTGAATTATAAACTCATCAGGGCAGAGGCCACATTTTAACTGTAGCATAGTGGAGATTTATGTAGCATAATTAAAGAGCATAATAAAATACACCTCAGTGAAGGCTGAAATGGAAATTGTGGAACCCACGTTGGTTTCATTGCTCTTAAAGGGAACATGTGATGACTTTTTCTTACTTCTCTCATAATTTAGATGAGGGGACTTGATGCAGTGAAATTGTCACTGAGAAAGATCTGGTGATGGGCTGCTCACCCAATCATAACCTGTCCCAACAGAAATTGTTCTCCTGACTGAAGTTGTGTCCCATGTGTCCTGTCTTACCTTCCTCAGGCCTTCAGCCATTTCCTGGGCCTGCAAGAGAACTGGAGAGGGGCTTTGGACAGGGGGATGGAGTGTTAGAACAAGGGGGAATGGATTTACTCTGCCAGAGGGCAGGGATGGATGGGATATTGGGAATTGGGAATTCCTGCCTGGGCTGGAATTCCCAGAGAAGCTGTGGCTGCCCCTGGATCCCTGGAATGTCCAAGGCCAGGCTGGACAGGGCTTGGAGCAGCCTGGGATGGTGGAAGGTGTCTCTGCCCATGGCAGGGGTGGCACTGGATGGGCTTTGAGGTCCCTTCCAAACCATTCCATGATTCTGTGATTTGGTGCCACTGTGGCAGAAGATCTCCAGACCTCTCCACCTTCTTCTTCTCCACCTGTGCTTGTGGCACCCTCATGAAACTGAGGTCAGCATCTTTCTTGGGTTGGGGGCTACAGAACCTGGATATGTGGCAACAACAAATACCCATGCTAGATTTGTGCTCTCCTGAAATCCTCTGCATTGTAGCAAGATTCCCTCATGGATCACTGTCCCAGGGAGCAGAGCAGCCTCACCCAGCCATGCTCATGGCATTAAACAGAGCAGCCATGGATTCAGGCAGACAAGAAGAGTTGAGAAGTGGATCACAGTGCACAGCCTTTGCTGTGTGCTTTTCACACCGAGCTAGAAAGGAACCAGAGGACATAAACACTGCCTCGCTTTCATTTTTCCAAGGGAAGAAGCAATAAGTTTGTAGCCTTGGGTTATGAACCTCTCGGTCTCTCGATCACAGTCTTGGCAACCAGCTGTGGTCATTATGAGTTCAGTAAATTTTGGGAGCTTTGCAAAATGCTGCAGCCTCTTCAGCAAGAAGCTGTTTGTCTGAAGTGGGTTTAGTTCAGTGAGTACAGAAGTTGCAGGAAAAGCTATGGGGGTAGAGATACTCCTCAGTGTAATTTTTCAAAGTTAATGCTCCCCTGCTTCCGCGGAACAAGAAGGGGCTGGAATATCTATGAGAACTTTATTCCCACCACAGCTGGAAATATAAATCAACATGCTGCAGAAGGAAAACAAAATCCAGAGATTATTTTCCCTTGTTTGGGTTCCTTCTGTCCTCAATGTCTCCACGAGCTCAGTTCTCCCTGAGCTGGGAGAGAGCAGGGAATACAGAGAGGAGCCTGGAGCCACCGAGGATCACAGGGATGTCTGTCTGACATGAGAGAGCCTTTCTTACCACTGCTGTCATCAAGTAACACAAATATTTTAAAATTATGATCTCTTCTTAGCTGAATTCTTCATTTTTCGTTTCTGCACACTGTGATAGAACAACGTTCAAGGCAACAGCCAACAGGTGATTTACTAAACTGTCATCAGATTTACTAAACTGTCCCCAGCAAATGGAGCAGCTGGGCTGGCACACACCTGGAACCTCGGGTCCAGCTCTCTCCTCTGGAAGCTGTCCATGATAATGGATCTTGGGAATGCAGCAAAATTCTTTGTTTTTAATCCCTGCATGTGGTGGTGTTCACAGAGATCCCAGGAAGAGGGAAGAGATGAGGATCTGACTCCATGTTTCAGAAGGCTGATTTATTATTTTATGATCTATATTATATTAAAAGAAACTGATATACTAAAACTATACTAAAAGAATAGAAGAAAGGATTTCATCAGAAGGCTAGCAAGGAATACGGAATGAAAATAAAATCTTGTGACTGACCAGACAGTCTGAGACAGCTGGACTGTGATTGGCCATTAATTAGTAACAATCAACATGGACCAATCAAAGATGCACCTGTTGCATTCCACAGCAGCAGATAATTATTGTTTTTCTTTTCCTCTGAGGCTTTTCAGCTTCTCAAGAGAAAAATCCTGGCAAAGGGATTTTTCAGAAAATATCATGGCTACAGCTGCAGGCTCTCTAAATGCCGACATTTTCACCAGTAACCATCCCTTGAGACAGAAAGTTTTCATTCTGCTACTCAGAAGCCTCTTTACCCCAGCAGAGCTGCTCACCGCCCCTGTTCTCAGCCAGAATGAGGCAAGTCCTGTCTCCCACTTCAAAAAATCTGATTTTGTCACCCTTTTCCCATCCAATACACACGGAGATAACACAGCTCACTGTGTGAACCCCTGTCACAGGAAGGAGTGGCCTCCTGTGGTGGTAGCACAGGGATCAGAGCACTCACCCAACCTTGAGCAGTTCTTCTCACCCCTCCCCTCTTGGGGACCACACAACCCCACACTGGAATCAGTAAGGCTTCTGCAGTTCCAGGCTGAAGTTCTTTGAATTGCAAAACTCACAAAAGGTGAAAATGAGCAAAACAAACTAAAAAAAAAGAAAAGAAAGAAAAATTTGAGATCTGGTATTAAGCCAGGTAAAATTGAGGTGTTCCAAACTCATGCAGGTGTCAAAGGAAAAGGGAGACAATTCAGGCTGAGAATGAGGGGTGCAGAAAGCCCTGATTAGGAGAGTGTGGGCCTGATGAAGGAATGAGAGGGGACAGCTTGGAGTTAAACCTCAAAGCACAGACAGGTGAGATTATAACAGAATGAAACCCAAACACGGACTAATGTTCTGCTGGGAATTTGCTGTGCTGCAAGGAGCAAATTTCCCATTGTCTCTGCTTGAAAATCCTCTGTGCAAAGAAGACCTTTGGCAACTCGGACCTGGATTTGGCATTGCAAAACAGCATTAATCCTCAGCAATTACAAAGTGTTTTCAGGCTGACCTTCTCCTGCCACATGGAAGCCGGGCAGGAGGAAGAGCCAGAGGTTTGGAATGTGTCTCTGAGGCTTGGATCATAATGAAAACATTCATGCTGCAATCAGAGAGCGGCTGCAGACCACGTGGATGTGCCTGGGAGAGCTTTAAAAGCTCTTTGGGGAGGCAGAGAGAGGGGCAGCATCCACAATGTGATGCTCAGAGCCAGCTGCAAGCCCTGCCTGAGACACAGCAGAAAAGAGCGTTTAGCTCAGCATCCCTCTGATTAGTGCTGCTGGTAATTGGCTCTATGGGTTAAAACTGGAGCCTCCAGCTGGGCTTCTTTGAAGGTCATGACCCAGGTGAACCCAAAAATCAGCTGGCAGCAAAAAGTGGGGCCCTTAGCTGGAGGTACCCACGTGTGGCTGCACTTCCCAGGACACACTGGCCCATGTGGGGACTTGGAGCTGCCCCAAGTGGCCTGTGGCGTGGGAACCCTTGGAGAAGAGATGGATCCACAAAAAACACTGGGATCAGGGAGTTAAGACAAGTGCTTGGCTGATTTTGTAAGGAAGAAGGGAGACTGTGATGTGAGGGAGAGACTCAGCCTGGATTCTGGACTGCTCCATGGATCATTCTCTGTGATTCTGGAATGCTCCATGGATCGTTCCTTGTGCTCCATGGATCATCGAAGAGATGGATCCACAAAAAACACTGGGATCAGGGAGTTAAGACAAGTGCTTGGCTGATTTTGTAAGGAAGAAGGGAGACTGTGATGTGAGGGAGAGACTCAGCCTGGATTCTGGACTGCTCCATGGATCATTCCCTGTGATTCTGGAATGCTCCATGGATCATCCCCTGGGATTCTGGAATGCTCCATGGATCATCCCCTGGGATTCTGGAATGCTCCATGGATCATCCCCTGGGATTCTGGAATGCTCCATGGATCATCCCCTGGGATTCTGGAATGCTCCATGGATCATCCCCTGGGATTCTGGAATGCTCCATGGGTCGTTCCCTGCTGTGTTGAGGGAAAGAACCAGCAGCCATTCCAGGAGACCCAACCCTCCTCTTTTAGGACTTGGCTTAGCCTTCCTCCCAGTGACTGGACAAATACCAATGGGAATGGGAATGGGAATGGGGCTCTGTGGGGCATGGGGACACATGGCAGAGTGAGATTTCTTAGGGCAATTTGAGTTATTGAGGAATATCTCAAACGACAAGTGGCTGCGTTCCTCTCCCACCATCCTTCTACCACTTCCAGATCATTCCTTGGCAGCTCAAGAAATTCCTGTGTTTTTCTCATTGTCAGCACTGGGTGCTGAATCAGGAGACGTGCAGCTGCTAAAGTTTTCTGGAGCATTTGCCCAGCTACTCACAGCACTCAGCTCCCAAAATGACTTGGGCCAACAGAGGGAATTCAGGATTTTAATGAGCTATCAGATCCTGAGGTTGTAGTAGAACTACACCAGCAGCAAATCCTATTTGCTGTCCCATTCCATGGTCCCTGCTCAAGGGTGCTGACACACTGCTCACTTCTGCTGCTGGAGAAAAGTCTTTTTGTGCTGAGAATAATGAATGGCCTGAGCCAGAGTGTGGCCAGATGGTCCCAATCAGCAGTTGTTTATAGCCAGACCTGGGAGAACAGGTCAGGCAAACCCCCTGACCCTAATGCTGTCTGTAAGAAAAATAATCAATTTACAAGGCCAGGCAGAAGCGACCTGTGAGCCCTGTTTGTTGATCCAAGACATAACGGCTCAATAGCTTTAATTATTAAAGCCAGAACAGACAACCATTGATCCTCCCACTTAGTGCCATCTCTGCAGCCTCAGGGCCAGGGATTTAGAGCAGGGGAATTTGCAGGGAAAGAGAGAGAACGAACTTTGAAAGGCTGGACCACCAAAATTTTGGACCCTGATTTTGAAATCTGTCTCCCACCTGTCCATTCATCCCAGCACCTCAGAGCGACCAAGCGATGACCCTTCCCTGAGAACACAAGTTCCTACTTTTCAGCTTAACAAGGCATTGAAAAAGTCATTTATAGAGTTGACCCAGATCATCTTTTCTCTCCAACAGTTCACAAAGCAATCGGTGTAAAGGACATTAATCAAGTTGGCGCCAAGAGGTAATTGAAGACAGTAATTACTCAGTTTTTATAGAGCTGGAAATGTAATAAGGATTTTAAGAAAGTAATAAGTGAAGCTTTCTGCTGAGAGATCCCCTGGTGCACACAGTTTAGCCAAGGGCCCATCTTTTTGAAAATACATTTTCGTGTAGTTATTCCATCACTGTCTTGCTGGGACATTTCTCCTGAGCTTTTGTAAATGTAATGGGCTTTGCTGAATCTGAATCCACCATCTCTGCATCCCAAATTTCCATGGCAGATTGACACCTCTAATGCAGCAATAATGCAGGAAGCAGCAAACACACATTTTTGTGCTTTACCTTCTCCCAGCTCCTGCCTTCCCTGCTCCAACCTGGTGGATTTCTGTCAGGCACCCAATTTTTCATTCTGCTCTGGAAGCCATGACAAAAAGGATCTGATTAAATCTCCCAAAGGCACATTCAGCTTGGGCAGCAGCTCTGAGGCTTTTTGTGGTCAGAAGTGGAGGCAAATTTTCCTGGCAGGCTCAAAGGCCATTTCATCTGCTTCAATCACAAGATTCCTCAACAGCAAGAAAAACTTGCATGAAATGGGAAATTTAGCTTCACTTAAACCTGGTGAAAACTGACAAAAGCTCCTTGTTTATGCAGAATACTCCAAGTTCAGTGAGATGCTGGTCCAGCTATTCCCTGATTTCTTGGTCATTTTTGGGATCCATCCCACTCCTGAGTCCTCTCCTTACCTGGTATTGGTTCCTCAGGGGCTCTGAAGCACAAACCTAAATTGCTCCATGCCTTTGTTTCTCTACCTTTGCTTACTTTCCTCAATTCTTTGAAAATGGAATTCCTGCTTGCTGGGCATCTCTTCTGGCCAGACTTGTACCCGTAGTGGACTGTAAACTCTTCAAGGCAAGCAGCAAATATAAATTAATTTGCGTATTTGCAAACTGGTTTGCACAGCGTGGTGGCACAAGCAGGTGCTGCTGGAATAAGAAGCCTCAGTCTTGGCTGAATGGGTTAATTAGGGGGGAGGTGACAAAAAGCTGGGGTGACGTCCCAACCCCACACACTCAGCCTCAGAATTTCTACCACATTTGGTACTAAGGCTTGACATGACCCTGGTTCTTTTCAAATTATTTTAGTGTAAGTTCCAGCTACATCTGCATTCAAACACTCTGGGCTGGGAGCACACATTCCATCCCTCCAGCAGGTAGCTGCAAAGGAAGCTCAAGCTGAAGAATTATTTGGGATATGTCTGGTTCTGGCTCTCCTCCAAGGGCAGACAGCTCATTACTAGCAAAGCACTTCTGTCCTACAGGGTTTTGTGGCTTTCTGGCTCCGATCTTTGATGAAATTTCATTTCATGACAGGTCTATTCACAATATCTCCTCCCTAACAAGGACCACTCCCTCTGGAAGGAGAAATCTTCTGTGATGTTGCTGGGATGGGATCCACCTGGCTCTGCTTCAACCTCTTCCCTGCCTTGCAGCCAGCAAAGTCCTCTGAAGCTCCAGGAAGAGAAAACTGGGCTTGAATCAATTTCCTGTGGTTCTAGATGCATTTGCTGCATCGCACAACTCATCTCCGCATTCACTTGTTGGTCTCGTTAGGTTTGATTAAAATTTGGTAGGGGATTCTAGGACCTTCCAGTGACCCATTGTGGTGTCTGCTGGAAATTTATTCAGGTCAATTAGACATCTGCCACGTTCAGCCTCACAGGCCATGACATATGTTTGCTCAACAGGGTATGGCAACAAGGAGAAATTGAATTGGCATGCCAAGCAAGGTGCCACGACGGTGTATCAATATCGGTTTTTAATGAGATGTGCTGGCTTTCACAGGCAGCAAAAAGTGAAAATTTATGCTAAAGTGTCAACAAATGCCAGTCAAAGGAATCTCTGTGTGGTGCCTGAATGCAAAAGACACAGAGGGATAAGAGGAGTCATTTGGATCAGCTTGTGGACTCCAAGAATTGAATCAACTTGCATTTATTTGGCTGCACTTGCACAAGGTAAAGTCCCCTCAAAACCTGGGGGCTGCTTTGAGCCCACTCATGACAAGAAAGCCACTGAGGGGCTGGAGCATGTCCAGGGAAGGGTCTGGAGCCCCAGGAGATGCTGAGGGAGCTGGGAAGGGGCTGGAGAACCAGGAGGGGCTGAGGGAGCTGGGAAGGGGCTGACCTGGAGCAAAGGAGGCTCAGGGGCCCTTGTGGCTCTGCACAAGTCCCTGCCAGGAGGGCACAGCCGGGGGGGTCGGGCTGTGCTCCAGGGAACAGGGACAGGAGCAGAGGGAACGGCCTCAGGCTGGGCCAGGGCAGGTTTAGGTTGGATATTAGGAAAGATTTCATCCCTGAAAGGGTTGTCCAGCCCTGGCATAGCTGCCCAGGGCAGTGGGGAGTCCCCATCCCTGGAACACTTAATGCCTTCTACAAAAATGTAGAAGTGGCGCTTTGTGACGTGGTTTAGTGGGCATTCAAGTGAAGGTTGGACTTGATCTTTTGAAGACAGTGACAATCTTTTGAAGGCCTCTTGAAGGTCTTCTCCAGCCTTACTCGTTCTATGGTTCTGATTTTCCCAAGCCAAGGGTGGTTGCAGAGCCAGGAAGAGAACCCAGAATTCCTGAGTGTCCGATGACACCAGAATAACAGGGACCCTCCCATTCACTGCCGTGTGTAAAGTGAATGCAAACACAGACACAGCCTATAGCCAGGCATGTTCAAATGTAAAAATATATCACGTATTAATGCAGCTCCCTCAAAAACACATGGCTGATTCACTCAAAGAATCCCAGAATATTTTGGGGTGGAAGGGACCTTGAAGGTCATCCCATTCCAAACCCCCTGCCATGGGCAGGGACACCTTCCACCAGACCAGGCTGCTCAAATACTGAATTTTGGGCACTCAGGATACTGAGCAGAGGCCGCTGATTGATTTGAATGTTTCCTTATTTCCAATTTCTTTGATCTAAAAAGTAACTTCTTCACCAGCTTAGCTGAGTATCTGCTCCCTGCCAATTGTCCCAAATGGAGAGTATTGTACACATTTTCCATAATTAGCTAATTTAACCAACTAATTTAACATCAGTAGCAAATCTGTGAGTTGAACACCAGCAAATGAACTCATTAAAGAGAAAAGGACTAGTGCCTTCTCCTTTCTTGATCTTTTTTTTTTTTGTTCCCTCTAGTTTTGCACTTTTAGCAAGATGCTCTGGGGAAATCAGGATTTCAGGGAAATTTGGATGATCAAATAAAGAGGGATTTATTGATGAATTAAAAAGGATGCGCCAGAATGTCAAAAAGCATTTTCAGGAAGATGCCAGCATTGTCTGTCCTGTTTAGGAGGGACCCAAGGCTAGAGGACCCCACATGGGCTTCTTTTAATTTATTCTTCTCAGCCTCCTCAAGTGCTGCACCCTCAGAGTATCTCTCCAGCCCTGGGGCTTGCTGTGAACACTCATTATTTCAGAGATAAATCTGAGGATTTTAGAACACATTATTGTGACTTTCACATTAGTGTGGCCCAGGACACAGGGATTTAACTCTCTACTCACCCAAAAGCTTCCATTAATCCTTCACTACTTCAGGTACTGCAGTTGGACCAGGTGACATCCAGAGGTTTCTTCCCGCCTCAATCATTCTGTTTCCTTCTTTTTTGCTGCTGTCTGTTTGTAAAATTTTGGTGCTAATACAAGGCACGAGTACACAGGTAAAAGATTACAATACTCAGGTAGCCCAGCCATAGAGTGTGAGAATTCTGCTATCTCCAGACACTTGTGGCTAGAGATAACCTCTGTGTTATCTCCAGGTACCAGCTCTGCTCCTGATCTGTGCCTGGACAGACTCTGCAGCTGTGCTCAGGTGTAGGTTTTGTGTTTCTTCTGAGGGTCTGAGGCACACCAGAAAGTGCCTCGGGTGAGCAAACCTGTGGGAGGTTCAGGGATCAGGAGAAGTTTAGGATGGATATTGGAAAACATTTCTTCACCAGAGGATGATCAAGCATGGAACTGGCTGGTGGTGGAGTCCCCAGAGAATCAGAATCATGGAATGGTTTGGGTTGGAAGGTACCTTAAAGCTCATCTCATTCAACCTCCGGCCATGGGCAGGGACACCTTCCACCATCCCAGGGTGCTGCAAGCCCCATCCAACCTGACCTTGGGATCCAGGAACAGCCACAGCTGCTCTGAGTACTCTCTGCCAGGGCCTCACCACGGTCATAGACAGGAAATTTTCCCTAATATCCAATCTAAACACACTCTCTCTCTGTTTTAAGCCATTCCCCCTCATCCTGTCTCTCCATCCCTTGTAAACACTCCTTCTCCATCTTGTTGCCTCCTTCAGGTCCTGGAAGGCCACAGTGAGCTCACCCCAAAGCTTCTCAGCTTTGTCTCCAGGCTGAACAATCCCAGCTGTGCCAGCCTTTCCTCCCAGCAGAGCTGCTCCCTCCCTCTGCTCATCCTGGTGCCTCCTCTGGACTCTCTCCAACATCTCGAGGTCCTGCTTGTGCTGGGAGCAGAGCTGGAGGCCGCTCTGCAGGTGGGGCCTCACCTCAGCGGGCAGAAAGGTCCCACTGGAAGGGTTTGAAAGCCTTGTGGCACTTGGGGACATGGATTCGGGGTGGGCATGGCTGGATTCTATGGTCTTAGAGGGTTTTTCCAACCTAAATGGTTCCACGATTCCATGATGAGACGTTGGGCCGGAGGGCTGGCAGGAGAGGGCAGCTCCTTCCCACCCTGTCACAGGGTTAACAATGCACAGTCACACCCACAGCTTCCAGAAAAACAGCTCAGGGAATTATCCCAGGAACAACTGGATGTGTTCTGATGTGGCTGACAAGGTGGGGGGATCGAAGGTTGGACTCGATCTTGGAGATCTTTTCCACCCTCAGTGATCCTGTGATTCATCCAGCGGGACGCAGCGCCTGGAAGTGATCTCAGCCCTGCTCCTCTCCAAAGCTGACCCGGCTCCCACCCTGTTCCTTCTGGAGCTGGAGATCCCAGTCTTGGCTTGGACAGATTGGAACATCCTTGCACAACTTTGAAGCCCCATTAATCCTCCCCCCAGAGTGTGTGTGTATGAATAATAGATTTTCCGTGCTAAAACTATCAAAGCTCCTGCAGCAGCTGCTCGGCTCCCTTGGGCAAATATCCTGGAAAGGAGCTGCAGCAGCAGAGCAGATTTGCATGTTTGATGCATTGCTGTGTCTCAGTTTCAAAGCACACAATCTGTTGGCTCTCAGCTCCTTGCACACTTGTTGAAGCCAAGGTGCTGGACTGCAGCACAGTAAAAAGTCTGGGTTTTATTTTATCTTTTTTTTTTTTTTGAGACACAGAGAAGTTTCTCCCTCCCAGGAGTGCAATTTATGTCTTGGTTAATCTAAAAGTTTGGGGCTTTTATGCTAAGGGGTAAAAGGGGATTTTTTTAAGGAGTGTGGGTAAGAGTAAAGAGGAAAGGAAGGCGTGTGTGGAGTCGCTTTCATCCTGGAAAATCAGCTATGCTGGAGGCAAATGCTGTGCCTCAGTGGAGCAGAGACAATTTCAGGTAATTAATGTTCTTCCTTTACCAGCACTGGGAAAATCAGGGATTTTAGTGGGAGATTTATACAACTTTATGTCAAAGCTTAGAGCAGCTGTGGAGAGGGGCTGATTCATAAGGGAAGGTTCAGAATCTGCACACAGGAGCTCAGCCCTGAGTCAAGGATGCTGGCTTGGAGCTGAGGAGGTTTAAGCCACTTTCTTTCATAGCTAGTGAGTTTTTCCACCCGTTTTTCTTATCCTGATTCAGGTGTTCCCTAAGAAACCCACACTTGGCAAATAAAGAGGCAGTAAATCCCTCACACCCCCAAATAGCAGGGAAGAAAACCCCAACAAACACCAGCTGACAGCAGTGCAAAAAGAGATTTTTAGCAGCTCTGTGGACAGTTTGACCAGCCAAGAAAGTTTCATCATGAAGTTTAGAAAGCAAGAACTGCCAAAAATCGAGCTGACATAAAACCACTCACGGACATGAACCCTAATATCAAAAAGTCCCTATGAAGAGGCCTTGCTGTGGCATAAGGATGAGGATTTAGATTGAAGATTAGCAAGATTTTGATCACAAAATCCTCTTTCAACCAGCCTGGCCCACCACAGCTCACTGTGGGGGTTTGCATCTGATTTCATTTCAGAACTGCCCACCCAGACACAGCTGCCAGTCCATGGTGAGCATTTGGCTCTGCTCAGTTATGGGATGGAGTCATCCTTGAACTCTTCTCCCATGTGCAAAGTCTTTGGCCTCACAAAGTCCTCGGACCTACCAAGAATCCTCCAGAAATGTCCTGCCAGAAGTGCAGAAAAAGGCAGAAAAAATTAACATTGTGGTTTCTACACCATCCCCAGTTCTAATACAAACAATTTAATTCCCAGACTCTAATATAAAGAATTTAATTCCTGTCTTCCACCTTCTAATGTGTTATCTGTCCTACATTTGATTATGTGGGATTAGAGTGAGAAGATATTATCTTTATCCTTAACAAGAGGAGAAAAGGAAAATATTTACTTTTGTGGCTCATGTATCATTAGCTGGAAGAACCTGTGAAGGTGCCTATTGACATTCAGAGGTGACTCCTCTACTCTTAAAGCAACCCTGAATGTGAGAAACCTCTTCCTCCAGGTTGTAGCTCTACTCTCAGGTTGCCTGACCTTTGGATTTGCATTTCTGTGAGTTCAATCAGTGCCACAGCCCAGGAGTTGTGAGGGTGCCCTGAGAGGACCACAGAGACCTTTCACTCCTGGTTTTCATGCCTGAAGATGATGCCTCAGGTTTAGCTTTTCTATTTTTCACATTCTGTGCTGCTTTAGTGTGTGGGTCTGAGCTTCATATTCAGGGATGGTGAGCTCTGTGCACAGAGCAGGGAGACAAAACAATTCCTGCTCCAGCTGGGCACCAAGGACAAATGACCCAAATCTCAGCCCAGGAGCACAAACCCCGTGGGCTGGAGAGAGAAAAACAAGCAGGGTGGGACTGCAGGGGCTAAAGCTGGGATGGGACAATGAACTGCAAGGTGCAAATGGAGCAGAACTGATCCCAGGGAGAGACCCCGGGAGCGCTCGTGCATTTTGGGGCCATTTTGGTTCATCTTGGGTGCAGCCCTGGCTGGGCTCTTGTGCTGCCCAAGGTGCATCCATGGAGGAGATCCTTTCCATAAATCCCTGCTTTATTCTGGAGCTCTGCCCAGCCTCTGCTCTAGGGCAGATTCTCAAGGCACCAAAGATCTCACTGCTCCCCTAAAAAGCAATTTGCACTCCCTTCTCCAGTAGCACCTTGGAGCAGCAGGGAGGATTTGGCTCTCCAGGGGCGCAGGAGATGGTTTTGTGCAGGGTGAGATCCTACAGGCAGCAGAAGGATGAACCAAAACATGAGGCAGAGACTTCTTCCCCCCTTTACCACCTGCAATTTGCAAAGCCATTGCTGGGGGCAGCCAACAAAGCCCAGACAAATCCCAAGTGCCTCCCAAACAAAAGGCTAATTTAATTTCAAATTGATTTGCGCTCTCCGTACAAGACACTTGATTTTGTACCTCTCAGCAGTAGCACAAAAATAAAAAGAGCATCTAACAGTGATTAACATCTGAGTCATGGCTTGCTGGGTATGTCACACCAGCTGAATTCAAGTGTTCCACTGGCACAGGAACTTCCAGACAACATTAAACTTTCCTGGCGGAATTGAGCAGCCCTCCTTCATTTGTGCATCTGCTCAGCACATGGTCCCCGGGCTCGCAGGCTGGCTTTGCCATCTATAAAAGGCTGCTGACTTTCCATCAATAAGATGCACGTTGCTGTTTGACAAGAACAATGTGCTCAAAGAACGGGCTCACAATAGCTCCTATCAATCAAGCGCTCTGTGGAAAATCAAAGATGACAATGAAACCCACAGCATTAAATAACCCACGGTGCTGGAAATTAATCAGGAATCCTGGGTGCTTGAAAAACAAATGTGTTTTTAATAAATTGGATTTGAGCATCACTTAGAAGCTCTGGATTACCAGCTGAGTGGAGACTGGTTTGATTTGCACTGATAAACTCCAGGGGAGCTGGTGCCTCTCTGTATCCAAGCCATTGATGTCACCCTGAGCCTGCTGGGCTTGGTGACATTTAAGCAATGTGGACACAATTCTTTTTAAAACATACAGAATAGATTTTATCAAAAAAACCCCAACCCAGGGCTCTGATCCTGCTCTCAGCAATCCCCAAACAATCCAGGGGTTAATAAAAAGCTCTGAGCAGA
This sequence comes from Geospiza fortis, assembly GCF_000277835.1. Classification (NCBI taxonomy): domain Eukaryota; kingdom Metazoa; phylum Chordata; class Aves; order Passeriformes; family Thraupidae; genus Geospiza; species Geospiza fortis. The sequence continues at coordinate 565,399 of NW_005054430.1, read as the reverse complement.
ATTTCAGTAACTGTTCACTCCTTGATGAAAGAGAATGAAGAGTGTGTGACATAAATTGGAGAGGGACTGGGGCCAAGGCCTGCAGGGACAGCACCCAGGGAATGGCTCCCACTGCCAGAGGGCAGGCATGGATGGCATCTTGGCAATGAGGAATTCCTGGCTGGGCTGGGATTGCCAGAGCAGCTGGGGCTGCCCCTGCATCCCTGGCAGTGCCCAAGGCCAGGCTGGACACTGGGGCTGGAGCAGCCTGGGATGGTGGGAGGTGTCCCTGCCATGGCAGGGGTGGCACTGGATGATCTTGATGATCCCTTCCAACCCAAACCATCCCATGATTCCATGATTCCATAATTCAGTGGTGTCACTGAATGATTTACCTGTTTCCACTGCTTTTCCTTCCTGCCTCAAAATTTCCAAAGTCCAAAAAGCAGAAATGATCTTTCCATTATTTTCCAACAGACTCTTTCAGTCCTTTCTTCCTCTTTTTCAGTCCAACAAAACCAGATTATTTCAGAGAGTCCCTTGCTTACCAGACTATGGACTGAATCCCCCCTCCCATATCCTTGGTCAAACAAAACACTCTCCAAAGTTAGGGAAACACTGAATACAATTCCTGCATTTTGTTTTTAAAATTAACACCTGAAAGAAGATTTTCATCTACCAAGGACATTAATAGCACAAAATATAGGAATTTAGCCTGGAATTTGGAGAAGACTTGAGTTCTTTATCTCTTTCACATGTCTCCTCTTAGGTGACTGAAAATGCAGAGGAGAACTGTACCTCAGAATTTTAATTATTTAATTGACAGAAATATGCAGGAAAACAAGAAATTTATGAAGAGCACAGTGAGACTTCCCATTCTGTTTTATCCTGGGAACAGTGAAACAAAGCTGAGAGGTGATAAATTCAAAGTTAATGTAAAAAGGTATTTTATCAAAGATTGCTTAATTAATCTGCAAATCTCACTGTCCCAAAATAGCACTGAGGCTCGGAGACTTGAAGGACTGAAAGCAAAAGTTGTGGATGCTATTTTGTCAAATTCAAACAGGCAGCTGAAACAAATTCACTTTTTCAAAAGAGCTCAAAGGAGACAAAATACTGCCAAGCTTCAAGGTATAAACCACACCTGGACTATCAGAGGCCAGGGACAAATTCCCCCAAGATACAGAGCAGGGAAGAGCTGAGCCAGCTGGGAGTCAAATGGCACTGGCTGCCCCCAAAAACAGCCCCAGGAATTCCCCAGCCCCTGCTCTGGTCATGCATGGGCATCCCCACGTGCCTATCAAAGCCCTCTGATCTGAACAGGAAGCTCCTTCTTTGCCAGGACGAGCATCTCCAGCATCATTAGGTGCAAAAATGGGAACATTATCTGAGTGAGTCTCATCTGTAACCAAATTCCCGTTGATTTCAGTGGGAACTATCACTCTAATCCACACAGGATTAGCAGACTTCAAAAAAAGATTTGAAGGCACAAATCTTGAGTGTTTAAATCCCACTGATCTCAGCTGGAGCTGGGAGCAGATCCAAGGAGAAAGTGCTGAACCCCTCACTTGCGTGGCTTCTTGTCCAGCCCAGCCAATCTCATCCATCTTGGACTCTTCCCTGCAATTAAGCTGATAATTAAGAAATAACAGCATAATAGAAATGGAGAGTTGCTGGCTAGCACGGTTAACATCAGGGATAAATTGAGCAGTAATCTGCAAAGGATGTTATTGCCATTATAAAAATAAAGATCTGTCTCCCCAGCCAATCAATTCAGCAGATATATACCAACAATCAAATTGTTAAAAATGACTTCTATAAATTAGCCAGTGCTCCATCTAATGGAGGCAGGAACATCTGTGAGACAATTTAGAGCTGACATAACCGTACGTCGGGAGCGCTTTTTCATCCTGCTGCCTTTCTGTTCTCTCCAGAGCTGCTGTGCTGCAGCAGGCAGCTTTGTTTAATGCCCCCATGTGAAAACAGCCTGGATTTTCACACCACAGTCAGTTTGGCCTGGAGAAACCTCCAGAAAATATATGCATTTAATATGGGTGGAATAACTCAATTTCCTCAGTATTATTTCAGCTACGCAGTTACAATCTCCTTAATTCTTCATTAAATCCTCTGGGCTTGGGGGATGTTGCTGGATTTTTATGATCTGCCGTAGTTCTTTCGAATGAGTGTGGAAAGACACACAGAGGAGCAGTTCTGATCATGTATTTTTTAGTCAGATATAGTGGTGATTTCAGATAAATCCGAGTGATTTAGGACCTTGCTTTGGCCAGGGGAGCCGTGGATGGGGCCCAAGTAGGGGCTCTGAGAACCTGGTGTAGTGGAAGGTGTCTCTGCCCATAGCAGGCGCTTGGAATGAGGTGATTTTTAAGGTCCCATCCAGCCCAAACCATCCTATGATTCTGTGTTTATATGGCTGCTTAATCCCAGAAAGGATAAAGAGATTTAAAGGTGGAATGTTCTTCCGTTTGCAGCTTCGTCCTGGCCATGCCCCAGCCCAGCCCTCTCCAGCTGGAAGCCACCAAGTGGGACCATTGGAAGCCACCAAGTGGCACCACTGAAAGCCACCAAGTGGCACCATTGGAAGCCACCAAGCGGCACCTCTGTGCCTGCAGGCTCCTACCAGGGTGTGAAGTTTGGGAAGGGACAGGGTGAAATGAGTGATGTCCATGCTGGCTCCTGGACTGAGCCATTACTGAAAGAAATGAGGAAAATCCTGGCTGGGAAGGGTGTCATAGTTGAGACAGAGACAATACAGACAATACAGACAACTTAATTTCCAGAAGGTTTCAAACAGTTTTTATTCCAGCATTCATGCTTTTTATACATTCTTACCCAACTCATCAGTTTGCACTTTACTCATTGGTCACAAGAGACAAACAAGGTGCTCATTGGAACAGGCAGTTGCAGTTTCTCTGATTTATCCTCCTTTCTGTCTTGGGTTCTGTGTCAATGACCTGGGCAGGAAATTCTTTCAGGGATAAACATGGATCCTGTTATCAAACATGGATCTTCTAATCAAACATGGATCCTGTTATCAAACATGGATCCTGTTATCAAACATGGATCCTCTTCTCAAACATGGATCCTCTTCTCAAATATGGATCCTCTTATCAAATAAGGATCGTCTTATCAAACTTGGATTCTCCTATCAAACATGGATCCTCTTCTCAAACATGGATCCTCTTATCAAACACGGATCCTCCTATCAAACATGGATCCTGTTATCAAACACAGATCCTCTTATCAAATATGGATCTTCTCATCAAACATGGATCCTCTCACCAAACATGGATCCTCTTACCAAACAAGGATCCTCTTCTTATCAAACATGGATCCTCTAATCAAACATGGATCCTCTTATCAAACACGGATCGTCCATCAAACATGGATCCTCTTATCAAACATGGATCCTCTTCTCAAACTTCTCTCTGGCTCACAGAAATTGCTGTAAAACCCCTTCCACAGAAGGGCAGAGATGTCATTGTTTTCCATGTGGGTGATTTCAGGGTCAGGACTCACACCTCAGGCAATCCTGTGAGCTGCAGGATCGGAGCTGGTTTTTCCCAGTCCATGGAAAGTTTGGACACTGTTGTCCAAGAATGCCTCAGTAACCTTTGCTCTGCATCAGGAATTAAATCCCTGCCTGGCTTCCCAAGGCCCTGCTTCTCCACAGCTGTCAAACCAGCACTGGTTTTTAATGCAGACAGCAGAGGAGAGCTCATTTCTCTGTCTGGGCACTATGTGTGATAATCCAGGCTCTGTAAATTAAATTTGGGCTGCAATTTAAGTACGCAGGGATTTGGCAAGGCCCAGAGCTGCCAGCAAGCAGACGTTGCCATGATCAGCTCAGTGCAGAGCGGACATGGAATGGGAATAAAGCTGGGAACAGTTGGGTCTAAAATCTCATCTGTGTGCAAATGTGGCTGCTCCTAATTTTTCAAATAGGACGTGCACAAGTGGGACCTGCTCCTTCTGAAGCTTTGCAGCTCTCGTGTTGGTTTAAATTAATTTTGCATGAAACTCACTTTCAAATCTTAAAATTAGCTCCAACTTCCCTGGCTCCCTCTCGTCTGCTCTACGGGCATTTTCTTCTCCCTTTCATACTTTAATTCCCCTTTCAAAAACACTCTCCCCTGCACAAAACACACTCTTCTAGAATCTTCTGTGATTCCAGTCATTGTCCCATCTCTTTTCACTTCTTTTATCTGTGTATCTCTCCTACATTCATTTTTTTCCCCTCTCCATTCACCTGCTTCCACCCAGCATCATCTGTCTCCATGGAAACCAGTTTGTAATGACTCCTACCTGAACAAGTGGCCAAACCTTGCTTTATTTTTATCCCCCATTGTGATCTTTCCCTTTGAGTTCTTCCTTTCTCTTGCCTCTCATGGTTTAGTGGCGCTGTCATCTCTGTGGATATTCCCTGAGTATTTCTCTCTCTGCAGCCATCCCCTCCTTCCTCCCATTTCCCCCTGTATTTTGGAATCCTCTGGGGTTTTGTACCCCAGTGAGTGGTAGTTTCAATCCAAGGCAGGTTTGAAACTCTCCTGCTCATCAATGGCTTGCAGGGATCTGCCTTCTGTTCTCCAGTCCATCTCTTCTGATTTGCATCTTCCCCCACCTTCCCGAGGTCTCAATTTGCATATTCTTTCATCTGGGGAGCACAAATTAGGTGACATTAATCTGCTTTGCCTGACCTCACTTGATATTCAGGATCTTGTTTATCCCATCATTCATTTTCACCTTCCACTCATCTGCAGTTGTTTACAGCTTTATCTGAATTTCCACTGGGGCACTCCAGGAGCTGCAGAATTCAGCTCCAGCTTCCCAAAGGAGTCACTTCCCTCTAAACTCCCTCTATTACCTCTGTTAACTAAACACACTTAATAACACCATTCTTCTTCTTGCCTTCTGGCTGATGAAACCCAAGATCATGTTTGACTTCTCTTTTCTCCCCTTTCCTACCGAATAGTGTGAAAATCCACCCCTCCCTTATTTGTCCTGACAGCTAAATTACCTTCCCACCTTTCCTAAATCAATATGCCACTGTCCATCTCTGCTTCATCAATCCCTAAAATGTTGCTCCCGTGGCACTGATGACAAGGCACTGCTTGTCCTGGAGCCAAGAACCTTGAGATGCACAAGTGATGCTCAGGGACTCCTGAGGCCCTGGCACAGGTTTTTCAGGGAAGCTGTGGCTGCTGTGGATCCCTGGAAGTGTCCAAAGTTGGGCTGGATGTGGCTTGGAGCACCCTGGGATGGTGGAAGTTGTCCCTGTCCATGGCAGGGGTGGCACTGGATGATCTTTAAGGTCCCTTCCAACCCAAACCATTGTGAGATTCTGTGTTTAATAACTGATAAACATCCCAGCCTGCGCCCCATTTTTCCCAGACTCTGTAGACATGCTGAGATGCCTCACTTGCTTTTCGTGCCTCCTGAGAAGGGTGAAGTTCACAGAGCAGGTTAATAAATGCTTAATTTTCTTCTTAATTGCTCGATATCCTCAGCCAGGTGTTGCAGTGTTGAGGGTCCTCAGGACGAGGTGAGAGATGAGAATTGACTCCAAGTTCTCAGAAGGTTGATTTATTATTATATTATATTATATTACATTATATTATAAAACTATACTAAACTATAGAGAAAGGAGACATCAGAAGGCTGGACAAGAATGAATAATAAAAACCTGTGACAGACCAGAGAGCCCGACACTGCTGGCTGGGATTGGTCATTAAATAAAAACAATTCACATGCTGGGTAAACAATTCTCCAAATCACATTCCAGAGGAGCAAAACATGGAGAAGCTGAGGCTTCTCGTCTTCCCAGGAGAAGAAGTCCTGGAAAAGGGATTTTTCACAAAATATCACAGTAACAGCCAGGGAGAGCCCATCCTGTAGTGGACTGATTTCATGGCGAGGTGCATCTGTTTTGGGCAAGGTCCGTCTCTTTTGTGCCAAACTCTGTACCTCGTTTTCCAACTGGGAGAGTGACAAATAGCATCAATAATAATTCCAAATGCCAACAGGCAGAGAGCCCTTGCTCCTCCACACCCTCAGTCCCCACACAGCTGCTTATCCCCGAGCACAGGAGGTGTTCCCATCCTTCTCTGTGCCGTTCCCAGCATGGAATTTGCTGCTTCCACCAGCAGGCAGTGGGAGCAATGATGATGCAACCACAGCAATCTGCCTTGGATCCTTTGCGTGGAAGGGCTCACAGCCGGTCTGTGAGTCAGAAAGAGTTAGCTGGAGAAGAGAAGCTGGTAAGAGTCACCTTTGCCTCTGAAAGGAGCTCTACTACCAAGGCCATCAGCGTGGAAACGGAGGAGAAGAAGAGACAAACGAGGGGCCTGCAGTTGGATTTTGGTGGAAAACAGTGGTGGAGACCACCCTGCATCAATGAACATGATGTTGATTTATTGTGGCCAGGGAATAGGTATAAACTTTGTGAGGGGGTATAAAAAGACAGCATGCTGCTAAAATATGAAAAAAGGAGAGAAATTCTTACATACGTGGTGTTCTTCTGTTTGTTACAACTGTCTCAAGGATATATTTGAACCTGAAATTCCAACTTTTCCCACATGTCTGCCCATCCTTCTTGGAGCAGCTGGAGTGGATCCAGGGGGTCAGAGGGATCCTGCACAGCACAGCAGGGCTGCCCTGCATGGACATGCCTGAGATACCCAGAGAAGCAGCAGGGGCACCGTGCTTGAACTTTGCATTTCTGCAGCAGCACAGCAGTTCAGACACCCAGAATAATGGCACTGAGGTAATGAACTGGATGGGGTGAGGAGAGGGAGGAGGAAGAGCCACAGCATTGCTGCTTCTTGCATTGGTTCTGAGCCATGGCAATGCTGGTCTAGCATCATATTTGACAATTCTGCATGCCCAAATACTGCAAAGCCCATTGGTGTGGGTGTTCATACACTATTCCATTATGGAGACAGCCTGGGAGAGCTGGGGGTGTTCCCCTGGAGAAGGGAAGGGTCTGGGGAGACCTTACAGCCCCTTCCAGGTCCTAAAAGGGGCTTCCAAAAAGGAAGCAGAGGGACATTTTATACAGGCAGAGAGTGCCAGGACAGAGGGAGTGGTTTTAAACTGACAGAGAGCAAGGCTAGATTAGATATTAGGAATAAATTCTTTATTCAGAGCGTGGTCAAACACTAGAACAGGGTGCCCAGGGAAGCTGTGGTTGCCACTGGAAGTGCCCAAGGCCAGGTTGGACAGGGCTTGGAGCAACCTGGGACAGTGGAAGGTGTCCCTGCCCATGGCAGGGGGTTGGAATGGGTTGAGCTTTAAGGTCCCTTCCCATTAAATTTGTTTTTGTGGTTCTTTGGTTTACATTGGCTGATTTGTCTCTGCAGGCAATGGAGAGAGACTGGAGCTGCTCCAAGGTTAAGACAGGTGAAACAGGGAACATTTCCCACTCAGGAAGAATCAAAGATTAACTTCCCAGCTAGTCTGGTGTCTTGGTTTGGAAAGCCAGGAGTCTGCTAAGGAAGGCAGGAGCCTCCCCTGAAATGGAGAATGCAAACCCTCCCCACCCCTCCGAATTGCTATAATTTTAAATTAAGGGGCTCTCAGGCAAAAATATGGGAGCAGG